>NC_051157.2:210962267-211258506 GCF_013339745.2 Dermacentor silvarum | reverse complement strand
AGAACAGTTTTTCACGGCTCGGGCCGGGCTCGGGCACGGCGTGTGCTTTTTGACCCGGGCCCGGGCAGGGCTCGGGTTTTTTGATGCGGGTCCGGGCCGGCTCGGGCTTTCTGGTGGTGTGCACGTAACGTGCAGCGAGTTATTCTCGGGCGTCTCAACTCTGAAAAACATTATTTTTCGGTCTCGGGCCCGGTTCGGGCCGGTTTCGAGTCGGGCTCAGGCCGGGCTCGGGCCTAAGTTAAAGGGGTGGCGGGCCGGGCGGGTAACGTAGATTATTTCCGGGCCCGGGCCGGGCCCAGGTCTCGCCATAAAAGTTTTGATCGGGCTCGGGCGGGCCCAACGTAAAAACGGGCCCGGGCTGGGCCCGGGCTGAAAAAATCGGCCCGTGCAGTGCTCTACTAATGATGCAGGAATGAACTCCGGTCTTGTTCAGTGCATAGTGCACATAAACAACTTCTCAGGACGCGTGAACTCCGACGAGAACTGTCAGCGCCTGCAACAAGAGTTTACTTACGCTGTACTGCGCACAGCAGTAATCCATGCTTGTCAGCTGTCTGTTTCTTCATTCTGTTGCGAGTCAGTGGAATTTCACTGCTGGCATCAACCCCTTCGTGTGTACATTGCTGGTTTGGGATTCCACAACACAACAGCAACTACCAGCCTTGCGCAATTGCTGGTTTGGGATTCAACAACACAACAGTAACAACCAGCCTTCCGTAGGGGCGCAATCGCATACAAGAGACGTTTCGCGCGCAGACTGGCTACGTTCACACTTGGGAAGCGGCAAGCGGGCGGAAAGGCCAAAGCGGCCGGAAAACCTTTTCCGCGCATGTCCAAGTTGTTCACATTTGTTTTGCTACCGCCGCTGCCGCTTTCGTCCTCTTCCATCTAGTCTGCGTACGTTTGTCGGCGTGGTGGCGCGCATTATTTCGAGCGGTATGTTCATTCATTGACCCACCCGTCATCAAAAGTGATCATCACTGATCTCCACTATAATTTGTGATCATTTTGTGCAACTTCGCGTGTCATTTGCGACCTTCGGTAAATTCCTCGTTGGCGTTCCGTGATTCTCCTCACACGGGCGCGGTAGCGCTGAGTCACAGGTTGGTGCCTAGGCGTGATTATATTTCTTTAATAGCTTTTATTTACAAGTTGTAATAACATTTCATCATTTCGTATTATTGTCGGCGCCTCCAGGACACCAAAGCGGCAACGGGAACACCAAAGCTAAAACCCTGGCTGGCCCTTGTGTTGGGGCTCGCCGAAGCCTGCGCGTCCTACGTGAGACCTACGCTCCCAATCTATCGTCGCGACGAGAAAAGCACCCCGCGACTTCTGCAACATACCGTGCACGTGCACGAATTATGGAGCGCCAACGAGGAATCTGCCCAACTATTGTCTGCCATGGAAGTGGAAGAAGAAATGGCTTTTATACTTCTACCTACTTGTTTTCTAGAAATGAACAATGAATAAACGGAAGACGCGGACACCTTGGAAACGGTGGTGGTGCAGCCTACACTTTTGGTGCCATGTTCAATTTTACGACCGGTTGTTTACATGCTAGTGTAGCTTCCGGTCGAGCAGAACGACTTTCCCCCGCGTTCCCGCTTCGCCATAGCGAAAAAATCGGTCCGAGACCGATTTGGCTCGCCGCTTGTTTTTCTGCCTGTTTTGCCGCCTATAGCGGGTGGATTTTTGCAAGATTTTGCCGCTTCCGACAGCTCCGAGACCAAGTGTGAACGTAGCCTAAGATCCTGCGCGAGCGCGGCCTAACCGGCACCTGAAGGGAAGCGGCGGAAATGTATACGGAAATTTCGACCACCTGGGGTCTTTAACGTGCACCTAAATTTAAAGGGCCCCTAAACCACCCAGAGGTCGAAATTTAGTTGTGGTGTTGCAGTTGTGCACGAGTCTACAACGAACACGTAGCCGCGAGAATTTTTCGCAATGGTGCCGTAATAGCGGAGTTACACGCGTTTGATGATCGAAAAACGGCCCTCGCTCGTTTCGCTCTTTCCTTCGCTTCTCTCCTCGTCGGCTGGTCTCCCCTCCTCGCCGAGTGCTGCTCGAAATGTCACGTGACATACGTCATCGCCAACGCGCTTCTCAATACACTGCCTACTTCCGGTTAAGGCCCGTCCACGCTAGCCATGCTAGCGGCACATATACGGACGACGAATCGGCCTCCTGTCTGCCGCGCGAGAGGTGTCCAAAGTAGACGGCAGTTCGGCTAGAGTGTACTAGACAATGGACCATATTCTAGTACACTCTAGTTCGGCCGGCGCCCCGCCCGCTGCACCTTCAACGGGCCAATCGACGACCGCAGAGCGGCGCGCCTCCGCCACCGGCAACGAAAACATCGGCTGGCGGCTGCTGCCGAGTGCACGGCTAGCGACAGGAGACGACCGGCTCGGCTGTGCTCGCATCGCAGCCGATGGCGCCGCTAATATCAGTGTGTTTTTCTTCTTTGTGTACAATTATTGCGAAGAGCGATAACAACGATAAGAAAATATTGCGGCTTGTGAGCGTCGGTAATCCATTTCGAAGCGCCGTCCGCTTTAGCTTTAAAGGGAAACGGAAAAGGCCTAGCGACGATATCGGCGCCGTCGAGCGATCAGCGGCGGTGAGGCTGCCGCACAAATGAGTCCCGGTCTCATCCTCTCTACGTACGGCAAGGAAATCTCGCCGCTCGCGAGCAAAACCGCTGTCGAACGGTGGCCCGCGAATGGCAAACGGCGTGCGGCGAGTTAGCGTGCCGGTAACGTGGACGTGGACACGTGGACTCGGCGCTTCTCGGCTACCCGATGTTGCTGCGGTGCCGGCGCGTGTTATGCGAAGCGTGCCACTATCGACCCAGTGTTGCGCGCACGTCTGGAAAGGCCAACACTGTCGCACTATATTCGCGCAGCTAATCAGACCTGGCATGACTGTGTTGGAACACGAGCGATTTGGCACTTGCGTTGCGGGCTGTAAATACCGAAGGGCAAGCGCGCACAAGCGAGCAACAAGGCGAGGACGAGCAGGGAGCGCGCGTACCTGCTAGCAGACAAACCGGAAGTCGTAGGTTCTTGTTCGACCAATGGACATCGTTTCCACCGTTGACATCACCAGATTCCCCCTGCTGACGTCGTGACGACCGCTGGGGTTCCGGAAAAGCGAGGGGAGGAGGACGGCATTGTTTTTTTGGTTTTGTGGCGCGCCCGCGGCGCGTAGCGCTGCAGCGTTTGACATCGTTGATCGTGATTGCATTCTGAACTCGATGCGCCTGTTTACTTGAAATGTTCAAAAAATATCTGAGGTGGTTTAGGGGCCCTTTAAGTAAACGGGCCTCGAGCATTTTCGCCTTCATCTAAAATGCGGCTGCCGCATTTGTTGCTTCAGAATGCGGCCGCCACATTCTCGCCCAAAACCTCAGAGAGCGTCAAAGCCTTGACAAACACCGTGACAGTTTTTTTTTTCATATGCAGAAATGATGCGCTGTAAATTACCAACCCAAACGGAAGCGCCCAGGAATGAAATTGTGATATAGTAGCACCGGTTCCTTGAATTATGTCAGCGCGAAGCGACGTGAACAAAGGGTGGGTAAGTGGGGCGGGGGGGGGGGTTGAACCCCCCCCCCCCCTGGCTACGCCCCTGAGTGGTTTCTATCTTGGCGTGCACAATCTGCTAGCGCGATAAGTCATCACCGCGAGTAAGGAGATTGTACACACAACGCGCCTCCATTTTTCCGCAAGCAAGGTGAACCGATATCACCTGTGCTTATCGTTCAAGCACTCACCACGTTCACACTCACTTCCACTCACAAGCACCCACTCATGTTCGCACTCACCTTCACTCACACTCACGTTCACACTCACCTCTATGCACCCAGAAGCACTCACCACGTTCACAGTCACAGCACTCAGTCACGTTCACACTCATCTACACGCACAGGCACTCACCACGTTCACACTCACTTCCACTCACCTCATTGGCTCTCACCTCCACGCACATTCACTGGCACTCACCTCCACTCACACTCACTGGCACTCACTCACACTCACTGGCACTCACCTCCACTCACCTGCACTCACTCACACTCACCTCCACTCACTGGCTCTCACCTCCACTCACACACACACACTGGCACTGATTCACACTCACTGGCACTGATTCACACTCACTGGCACTCATTCACACTCACTGGCACTGATTCACACTCACTGGCACTCACCTCCACTCACTCACACTCACTGGCACTCACTCACACTCACTGGCACTCATTCACACTCACTGGCACTCACCTCCACTCACTCACACTCACCGGCACTCACTCGCACTCACACTCACTGGCACTCACTCACACTCACTGGCACTCATTCACACTTACTGGCACTCACCTCCACTCACTCACACTCACTGGCACTCACTCACACTCGCACTCACCTGCACTCACACTCACTGGCACTCTCACTCACTGGCACTCTCACTCACTGGCACTCACTCGCACTCACCTGCACTCACACTCACTGGCACTCGCACTCGCACTCACCTGCACTCACACTCATGGCACTCACTCGCACTCACCTGCACTCACACTCACTGGCACTCACTCGCAGTCGCACTCACCTGCACTCACACTCACCAGCACTCACTCTCACTCACTTCCACTCACACTCACTGGCACGCACTCGCACTCACCTGCACTCACACTCGTGGCACTCACTCGCACTCGCACTCACCTGCACTCACACTCACTGGCACTCACTCGCAGTCGCACTCACCTGCACTCACACTCACCGGCACTCACTCTCACTCACTTCCACTCACACTCACTGGCACTCACTCGCACTCGCACTCACCTGCACTCACACTCGTGGCACTCACTCGCACTCGCACTCACCTGCACTCACACTCACTGGCACTCGCACTCGCACTCACCTGCACTCACACTCACCGGCACTCACTCTCACTCACTTCCACTCACACTCACTCGCACTCACCTGCACTCACACTCACTGGCACTCACTCGCACTCGCACTCACCTGCACTCACACTCACTGGCACTCACTCGCACTCACGCCTTTGAAATGAGTGAGTGTGAGTGAGTGCACTCATGAGTGAGTGCGCCGACCTATGTCTAGAAGTGCCTGTTGGCGCGTCCTGCGACATGCTGGCGGACAGCTGGCACAATCGGCGACCTGATCGAAGCTCCAGGAGGTGAGCGGGGAGTCGGAGGACGGAGTACTAAAGAGCACACTCCACCACTTGTGACGCAGCAGTTATCACGACGTTTATTGCGCGTCGGAGATGCGGCGAACCGACCACGCCCAAAGGACAGCTCACACACAAGAGACAACCCCACAAGCGATGAAGAGGAACCCCATGTGAACCCCCCGTGATGATGATGATCATGTACAGATGACAATGAATAGCATGTAAGGAAGAAGAAGTGCCGGTTAGTCAGGTGCATCTCCGGTGTATGAACTACGACGAAGTGCCGGTCGGTCAGGCGCATCACCAGCGCTTTTACGCACGGGGCTTGTCCTGACTGCTCGCAGGGTTCTGACTGCCGCACCGAGTTCGACCTCTCAATCCTGTCAATAAACACCTTGACATTTGGTGGAGAGTGCTGGGTACGACTCCATCAACGCTGGAACTTCGCAGCCGAACCCTTCAATCATCTCGGCCCATGCCGGACGATCCAGCCCAGTCTTCTCGAACCATGCCTGACGATCCAGCCCAAGAAGCAGCAGTCACGGCACCAACTGTCATCTGTCCTGGCGTGCAGCGTCAGCGGGATCCTGCGATTTTTGCGGGTACCGGTGATCAGGACGTCGAGGACTGGCTCGCCTCGTACGACAGAGTCAGCAGGCACAACCACTGGGACGATAGGGATAAGCTCAACAACGTAATTTTCTACTTGAGCCACGTTGCGCACTTGTGGTATCGGAACCACGAATCCGACATCTCGACATGGTCGGCGTTCAAGACCAACTTCACGGAAATCTTTGGTCGCCCTGCCGTACGTAAACTTCAGGCCGAACAACGCCTGCGCGGACGCGCCCAGCAACCAGGTGAGAATTTCACCAGCTATATCGAAGACGTCGTTAATCTGTGCAACAGAGTTGACGCAACGATGCCAGACGCCGATAAGATCCGGCATATCCTCAAGGGAATTGAGGACGACGCCTTCCACATGTTGGTCGCCCGGAACCCGACCACAGTGTCTGTCGTCATTGCGCTGTGTCAAAGTTACGACGAACTTCGAAGGCAGCGAGTTGTCACACGACACCCGCCCTCAGAATTTGCCCCTGTCTCAGGTCTGACGCTAGGTGTTGACGAGTCGCCTCTAATGCACCAGATAAAGGAGTTCGTGCGCGAAGAAGTTGCTCGGCAGCTTTCCCTGGTGCCCTTTACGAACGCGCAACCACACTCCCCACTGACACGGGGGTTACAGACCGTCATCAAGGAGCAAGTCGCTGAGTGCCTGCCAGCTGCTACTCCACCGCCTACAGTCGCGGCGCCCTTGACATACGCTGACGTCGCTGCAAGGCCGCCCTTCGCTCCACGTCCACCTCGCCAAGCTGTTGCGCGACCGCCCCCGATTCCCTTCTCGCCGCCTGCACCACAGCTACCACGCCAGCCCAATCCTTGGCGCACAGCCGACAACCGCCCGATTTGCTACCATTGTGGTATTCCGGGACACGTTGCCCGCTTTTGTCGACGCCTTATGCAGCCTACTTATGATTACCGCCGACCCATGAACAGTTACGCCCCTCGACAGCTACAATCCCCTGTGCCACCAGATGAAACCCCTGTTCCCTACACTACTCGTCGTTCGCCATCCCCACGCCGCCGTTCCATCTCACCGATGAGACGCCGGCCAAGCCCTCTGCCTCAGGGAAACTAAGTGTCGCAGTTCCCGAGGCGAGAACTGCGTCCCCTTCGCTTTACCCAAGGCCTCGAAATCACCCCTGCAACGTAATTGAGGTATACGTCGACGGGATTCCAACATTCGCACTGGTCGATACGGGCGCAGCAATCTCGGTGTTAAGCGCAGGACTTTGCCGACGGATGGGAAAAGTAACGACGTCGCTTTCCGGACTGTATTTGAGTACTGCGAGCGCACAGCCTGTAGAACCTTTGGGAGCCTGCACTGCTCGTGTTGTCATCGCGGAATCTCTTCATGTCATTGAGTTCGTTGTCCTGCCGTCCTGCTCCCACGATGTCATTCTAGGCTGGGATTTCCTATCGTCTAACAATGCCATCATTGACTGCGCCCGCGCCGAGGTGGAGTTGTTCCCTTCCGCTGCAGCCATGGACCACGATCCTGTGACGCCTCCAAAAATGATTGTGGCCGAAGTTACCGATATCCCTCCTCAGTCCGCCGCCGTCGTCTCTGTGTCTTGCGTATCTGCACGTGACGCAACCGTCTTATTCACGCCATGTGACTTGTTCGCCCGTCGCCGTTCCCTTCCGCTGCCCTTTGCCGTCATCGCCATCAGTGCTGGCCGTGGTGTGATGTGTGTGTGCAATGTGTCTTTCCTGCCGGTTACTTTGCATCACGGAGAGTGCCTCGGTTATGCTGAAATTGTGGATTCTTCGATGCTCTTCGATGCTCCCGACACCGCGCATTTGACATCCCTCGCCGCGCTCGACAATGCGACTCGACCGCCGTTGGAGTGCTTCGAACCGTCAATCTCCGGTGATTTGACAACCACAGAACGCGCGCAACTTGTCAGCCTGCTACGCGAATTTGCCGCCTCCTTCGACTGCCATCAACCTTCTCTCGGCCGCACCACCACAGTGTCGCACAGCATCGACACCGGTTCGCACGCCCCACTCCGGCAGCGTCCTTACCGTGTCTCAGCTTCTGAACGCCGCGTCATCGACGAACAAGTGAGCGATATGCTTCGGCGTGGCGTGATTCAGCCGTCCCATAGCCCGTGGGCATCACCTATTGTCCTCGTAAAAAAGAAAGATGGTTCTATTCGATTCTGCGTTGATTACAGACGTCTTAACAAAATTACGCGCAAAGACGTATATCCCCTACCGCGCATAGACGATGCTCTTGACTGTTTGCAAGGTGCCGAGTTATTTTCCTCTTTGGACTTGCGGTCTGGATATTGGCAAGTCCCCATGGCAGAGTCTGACCGCTCCAAAACCGCCTTCGTTACACCGGACGGATTATACGAATTTAATGTCATGCCATTCGGCCTATGTAATGCGCCCGCTACGTTCGAGCGTATGATGGACAGTATCTTGCGCGGTCTCAAGTGGCACACGTGTTTGTGCTACCTAGATGATGTCGTTGTCTTCTCACCTGATTTCTCGACTCACCTCCAACGACTCAGAGAGGTATTAAGCTGTCTGACTAAGGCTCGCCTGCAACTTAACATGAAAAAATGCTTCTTTGCTGCTCGTAAGCTTACCATCTTAGGCCACGTGGTATCCAAAGAAGGCGTGCTTCCGGATCCTGCAAAACTCCGTGCAGTTGCCGAGTTCCCCAAGCCCACTAATCTGAAGACACTACGCAGTTTCGTCGGCCTCTGCTCCTATTTTCGCCGCTTTGTGAAGAACTTCGCCATGATCATCGCCCCTTTGACTCAACTGCTGGCTGGAGACAACGCCCTATCCGCCTGGTCGAAAGCATGCGATGACGCGTTCACGACCCTTCGCCATCTGCTCACCTCTCCTCCTATTCTGCGGCATTTTGACCCCGATGCCCCAACTGAAGTCCATACCGATGCTAGTGGAGTCCGCCTTGGGGCGGTTCTTGCCCAACGCAAAAGTGGTCTTGTGGAATACGTCGTTGCTTATGCTAGCCGCACGCTGACAAAGTCGGAGCTAAACTACTCTGTTACAGAAAAGGAGTGTTTAGCAATACTGTGGGCCCTTACGAAATTTCGACCTTATTTATACGGCCGCCAATTTGATGTAGTAACGGACCACCATGCGCTGTGCTGGCTCTCCTCATTGAAAGACCCCTCTGGCCGCCTCGCACGCTGGGCACTCCGTTTGCAAGAGTACGACATCCGGGTTGTGTACCGCTCTGGACGCAAGCACACCGATGCCGACGCTCTCTCCCGCTCGCCACTATCACCTGACCCTGATCCTGACCGTCTTTGCCCACTCAACTTTGTCCTCTCAGCACTTGCCATCGATGACATGCGCTCTGAGCAGAGCAAGGACCCGTGGATTTCTTCGCTTTTGGAGTTTCTATCTGATCCTACCACTGTTACGGCGTCTAGGACTCTACGGCGGCAGGCGCATCACTTTGTTATTCGCGACCAACTCCTATACCGTCGCAATTATCTCCCCGAGGGTCGGCAATGGCTCCTAGTAATACCGCGTCATCTTCGGGCTGATTTATGCGCATCGTTTCACGCTGATCCCCAATGTGCACACGGTGGCGTGTTAAAGACCTACACCCGCCTTAGGCTCCGGTATTACTGGCCTGGCATGTACAAGTTCGTTCGGAAGTACGTCCGCTGCTGCCTCGACTGCCAGCGCCGAAAGTCGGCCCCTACTTCCACGGCCGCACCCTTGCAGCCGCTTCCTTGCCCATCCCGTCCTTTTGATCGGGTCGGAATCGACCTTTACGGCCCGCTTCCTTGTACTGGTGCTGGCAACCGCTGGATTATCGTTGCAGTGGATCACCTCACACGCTATGCAGAAACCGCTCCACTTCCATCTGCAACTGCCCAAGATGTTGCATCCTTCATACTGCGGCGTTTTGTTCTTCGTCACGGAGCCCCTCGGGAACTTCTCAGTGATCGAGGCCGCGCATTTCTATCTGAAGTCGTGACGTCGCTTCTGAAGGAGTGTCACATCATCCACAGGACCACTAGCGCATACCATCCACAGACGAACGGGCTGACGGAGCGTTTCAACCGTACTCTTGGCGACATGCTCGCCATGTACGTCGCGTCCGACCATTCCAACTGGGACGCTGTGCTTCCGTTCGTCACGTTCGCCTATAATACTGCCACTCAAGCTACCACTGGTTTTTCTCCGTTTTTCTTACTGTACGGCCGTGAACCTTCCTGCACCATCGATACCATGCTCCCCTACCAGCCTGATTCATCGGAATGTGTTCCTGTGTCTCAAGCTGCGCAGCATGCTGAAGAATGCAGACAACTCGCCCGTTGTCTTACCACCGCAGATCAGACACAACAGAAGCTCCGTCGTGGTGGCTCTGTTCCACCAAGCTTCCCTTCCGATTCGTTGGTTTGGCTGTGGGTTCCACCTGTAGCTCCCGGCCTTTCTTCTAAGCTGCTCCCAAGATATCACGGACCTTACCGTGTAATTGCACAAACTTCCCCCGTGAATTATGTCGTCGAGCCTGTGTCACCGTCCTCTGATCAGCGCCGTCGCGGTCGCGAAACGGTTCACGTAGATCGGCTCAAGCCCTTCTACGATCCCTCTATGTTACCGTATGCTTAGATCGCCAGGATGGCGTCTTTTTCTCCGGGGGACAAATGTAAGGAAGAAGAAGTGCCGGTTAGTCAGGTGCATCTCCGGTGTATGAACTACGACGAAGAAGTGCCGGTCGGTCAGGCGCATCACCAGCGCTTTTACGCACGGGGCTTGTCCTGACTGCTCGCAGGGTTCTGACTGCCGCATCGAGTTCGACCTCTCAATCCTGTCAATAAACACCTTGACAAGCATAATAAATGCCCACAATATATATATATATATATATATATATATATATATATATATATTGTCACGTAGTAGTGACGGTGAAGAGAACAGTCGCAAAACTGTGAATGACGAAACGGACTTCATTGGCCGAACCTGTGCCCACAAAACCAAGTTGCACTCGAAGCACAACGATAGCGGCGAACACAGTCGGCGATCTTCGAAATCTGATCAGCGGCGAAACGCGTCGGCTTTTGTACATGAGTGATCGAAGGTTCCAGAGTAATCCCTGGTGTCCGCGTGCCTTCCAGAAAGTACTAGAGAATTCACGTCGCTCATACAATCAGATTACATAAGCGTCGGTGACAACAGACAACAGATAGAAGCATCGATAACGTTCGAGAAACTTCCGATACATACAGGCGCGTCCTGCGATAACGTTTAACATTTGTTAGCCGGTGAAAAGCGATGATCGGTGAAAAATAAACAAGTACACGTGTCAATACCCTCCCCTTAAAGAAACATCGTCCCGATTCTACAAACACGAAAGCGAAAAACCGTGCGTAATAAAGAAAACAACAACAAAGCAATAAAGTCCGTAAGTTCGTCAGCGGGCGTAGAAAGGTTTAAGACGCACAACGTGGATGACTTCAGGTCGTGCGCGGCGCCGCTGTGATTTCGAAATGCAGTCTGGCACGATTTCATAATCCAATGCGCCAATACGTCGGATTATCTTATATGGTCCGAAATAGCGCCGTAACGGCGTATCGGAGTCCAAACTCAAACACGGTCGCCGGGCTGGTACTCGACGTAGCGTCGTCGAAGATTGTAGTGCCGGCTGTCGGTCCTCTGCTGGTTCTTGATACGCAGGCGCGCGAGCTGTCAGCCTTCTTCGGCATGTTGCAAATAGGTGTCAACGTCGAGATTTTCTTCTTCGGTGCTGTCCGGTAGCATGGCGTCAAGCGTCGTTGCCGGGTTCCTTCCGTAGACCAGGTTGAACGGTGCCATGTGCGTCGTTTCTTGCACGGCCGTGTTGTATGCGAAGGTCGCGTACGGAAGGATGGCATCCCACGTCTTGTGTTCGACGTCGATGTACATTGCCAGCATGTCGGCGATAGTCTTATGTAATCGCTCGGTGAAGCCATTCGTCTGCGGGTGGTAGGCGGTGGTCCAGCGATGGCTTGTCTGGCTGTATCGCGGGATGGCTTGAGTTAGTTCTGCCGTAAAGGCTGTACCTCTGTCGGTGATGAGGACTTCTGGGGCACCGTGACGCAGGAGGATATTCTCAACGAAGAATCTGGCTAACTCGGCGGCACTGCCTTTGGGCAAGGCTTTTGTTTCGGCGTAGCGGGTTGGGTAGTCCGTAGCTACGACGATCCATTGATTCCCGGACGTCGACGTCGGGAAAGGCCCCAGTAAATCCATCCCGATCTGCTGGAATGGTCGGTGAGGTGGTTCGATTGGCTGTAGAAGTCCGGCTGGCCTTGTCGGCGGTGTTTTGCGTCGCTGACAGTCTCGACATGTTTTTACGTAATGGGCGATTTGGCATGAGGCGAGGCCAGTATTTTTCTTGTATCCCCGCGAGCGTGCGGGAAAAACCGAGGTGTCCAGCCGTTGGGTCGTCATGGAGAGCTTGCACAACCTCTGGACGCAATGCTGAGGGTACCACGAGAAGGTAGTTGGCTCGGAGTGGCGAGAATTTCTTCTTTAGGAGAACGTCACTTTGCAAGAAAAACGACGCCAATCGTCGCCTGAACACCTTCGGCGCAACGACGGTCTTGCCTTCCAGGTAGTCTAAAAGGCTCCTTAGTTCCGGGTCGGCTCGCTGTTGTTCGGCGAATTCCTCGGCACTGATGGGTCCCAAGAAAGTGTCGTCATCCTGCTTGTCCTGTGGCGGGGGTTCGATGGAGGCGCGAGACAAGCGGTCGGCGTCAGAGTGCTTTTGCCCGGACTTGTAAACAACAGGGATGTCGAATGCTTGAAGTCTCAGAATCCATCTTGCGAGGCGACCTGATGGATCCTTTGAGTTAGCTAGCCAATACAAGGCGTGGTGGTCGCTCACAACTTTGAAGTGCTTGCCATAGAGGTAGGGGCGAAACTTTGATGTAGCCCAGATGATGGCGAGGCACTCCTTTTCTGTGCTGGAATAATTTCACAAGTAACTTACAACCCTTTCTAGTCCATCAGTCCTCTGCACAAGCATGGCGCCGAGTCCTATACGCTGCTTGCGTCGGTGTGGACTTCGGTATCGGCGTTTTCGTCGAAATGCGCAAGTATTGGCAATCCCGCGACCTCGTGCTCAGCAGCCCAACACCATAGCCACTGAGCAACCACGGCGGGTGACGTCGTCCAAGTAGACGAGGCAAGTCTGCCACTTCAAGCCTGCCAGTACTGTATCCAAGACGCGTCGGAAAGTCGCACGTGCCGAGCAAAGACCAAACGGCATGACCTTGTTCACTCGAACAGTCCGTCTGGTGTTATAAAGGCCGTCTTCTCCTGGTCCCTCTCGTCGACTTCGATTTGCCAGTAGCCTGTTTTGAGGTCCATCGACGAACAATACTTTGCGCTGTATAGTCGATCCAAGGCGTCGTCAATCCGTGGGAGGGGGTATACGTCCTTCTTCGTGATCTTGTTGAGGCGACGATAATCGATGCAGAAACGTAGGGTTCCATCCTTCTTCTTCACTAACACCACGGGGGACGCCCACGGACTCTTGGACGGCTGGATGATGTCGTCGCGTAGCATTTCGTCGACTTGTTGCCTTATGGCCTCACGTTCGCGCGCCGAGACTCGGTACGGGCTCTGACGGAGTGGGCGGACATATTCGTCGGTTATAATGCGCTGCTTCCTTTCGTACCACACTCGTAAATGTCCTCACGAAGTTCTCACGGAATAGCTCCCACATCACCAGGGTGGTCTCTCTGTTCTCAAACCAGGTCTGAGCAGCATCATCCAACGAAAAATAGACATGGCGCAGCTTGTCGTTGTCGCTCCATTTGTTAAACGTCGCGGTCCTCTCGTATGTCTCCAGCCAGGTTTCAGGGTCTTCAGCCGACAATCCACGGAACGTTGGTGGCTCCCGAGGTTGTTGAAACAGGATGGGAGACGCTGGAGCTGCCATTGGGGTCGTAGACTTGGCCTTGATCGCTGTGGTCTTCTCGGGAAGAAGTCCGTACTGCGGTAGAAGTCTTTGCTGCCTACGGCTAGCTCGCTGGTCCTTGGCGACGCTGGTGTTGTCCTCTTGTTTGGGGCTTGGATTGCGGCTTTTCGGGGGCGTTCGGTGCATGAACGCACTAGCACCTCCACCAGATGTCACGTAGAAGTGAGGGTGAAGAAAACAGTCGCAAAACTGCGAATGGCGAAGCGGACTTTATTGGGCGTACCTGTGCCCACAAAAGCAAGTTGCACTCGAAGCACAACGATAGCGGCGAGCACAGTCGGCGATCGTCGGAATCTGATCAGCGGCGAAACGCGTCGGCTTTTATACATGAGTAATCGAAGGTTGCAGATTAATCGCTGGTGCCCGCGTGCCTTCCAGAAAGTACTAGACAATTCGCGTCACTCATACAATCAGATTACATAAGCGTGGGTTACAACAGACAACGGATAGAAGCAGCGATAACGTTCGAGAAACTTCCGGTACATACAGGCGCGTCCTGCGCAGAGCGATAGCGTTGAGCATTTGTTAGCCGGTGAAAAGCTGCCACCGGTGAAGTACACGTGTATACACACACACACACACACACACACACACACACACACACACACACACACACACATATATATATATATATATATATATATATGAACCAAAGGAAAGGGAACAGAGGGGCCCGATTTTTTATTAATCATACAAGCGCAAGCCAACAGACGAAAACATTGATATATATATATATATATATATATATATGAATTTACATTTTTATATTCTACTCCTAATATATTATGGTTCGTCTGATGTATATATGCGCGCGTTCACTATCGCGCGTCTGTACACGTTTACGCATCCCTTGCTTACGCGTTTTAATTTGTGCTTTCGAGTGCTTCGTGTCTCTATATCAGCTTTGCAGCAAATATAATTTTGTAATGAGAGCTATGTTAGAGGCACATATTGTGCCACAGTGTCGCACGGTTTCTATATCCGCAGTCTATGGGCTTAGGCGGAGCTGGAACAGATTAGTGTCTAGGGTGCCTCGATGCACGGCCCCAGTGGGGCGTGCGAATCGAGGCAGGTATTTTATCGCATAAGCCTTCTGCAAGTGACATATGTTGCGTTCACGTATGCAACGCCGGTTCACTTCAAAAAAATTGCCCGCCAATCCACCCTGTGAAGGTGGTTGGAAAGCGAAGCTTTTTACTCCACCCTCACGGTGACTGCGGAGCACTTGATATTTCACACACTACAACGTAACTTTAACCACGGCCTTTATTATTATTTACTTCACAACAATGTTCACTACTGCTTTATGATCGGTGTGATATACACTACTAGACTACCCCATAGTGGGGTAGTCTAGAAAATGAACCGAAGCAGTTACTAGGCTGGAAGGGTTTCGAATGACGTCAACCCTCTTTCAAGCAGCTGCATAAGCTTTGCAACAGCTGCAATCTAATCTTACGGACCGCGCCGAGCCTGTTTCCGTTGTTTTCCCGCAGCCCTTATCATCCATCATGTTGGCTCATCCATAGAGAAAGAAATTCAACAAGAGGGGACACTCGGCAAAAACTGGCAACAGGAAACACGTCGCCATACGTCACGCTATACTTTTGACACCGAACGTTAGCTGCCGCGAGCATCGAAAAAAAAAAAAAGAAAATGAACTTAAGTTAACAGGCATTGATTTATTTTTAAAATTCCTTGCCGCGAAAACTAAAACGTTTTGCGTATAAATGAACTTAAGCTTTGCGACTTATTTTCCTTGCCTTACCTAGCCACAGGTCGATGACGCAAGGTAGATATACCTGGTAGCGAAGCTTCCATAGAAGCCCATACGTTCAAAACATGGTTGCTTACCGGCGGTTCATGGGGCTTAGCGCCATCTGTGTGAGGAGGGAACACTTCCGGCGGAAGAAAAAATAATTTGACGTCATATCCGTCAAAAACAGAAGTGACGTCATTTTGTTCTCATAGGCGCGAAATTTGTTTTCGGAGGCCTGCCATTAGAGCTGTATAGGCTCCGTACAGTCGAGTTTGCGGCTGCTCTGGCGCCATCTGGCGCAGCGACGCAACAGTGTTGGGAAGTGGGCGCCGCAGCTCGGCCGGCTCGATGAGTATTCTTTCCCGCGCGCTACATTTCGTCTCGGCCACGGTTGAAGCCGTTTTGCTTTGTTCACCAGCCTCCTTATTTTTTTTTATACGTCTTGCGACAGTGCAATGGCATGCGCTTCATCGGAAAGCGTCGGAGGTGAAAAAAAAAAAAAAAGAAGGCATGTGGAACCGGCGATACTGCTGCGTAAAGGGCTGTCACAACCACGAAGGCCAGCCCGGGATAAATTTGTACAGGTTTCCTGGCAAGTCTTATGAGATCGAACGGCGAAAGAAATGGATCGCAGCTGTGATGAGAGTAAAGTAAGTCAGCTTTTTTTGATATTTGTGACAAGGTTTTGTTCTGTAAAGCGTGCTACACATGCGCGTTTCACAGCTCGTTGTGCGAAGCCAGCGGCCATGGCCAGCTGCTGAACATTTAAAAGAAATTTGTCACGACTTTGCTGATTTGACGACTGCTTGCCGTTGTCTTAGCATTCGGTATGATCAGCATAGCACTGGCATGTGCGATGAGCAATATTTTATGCCAAGGAAGCCTATTTTGTGCTGGCGAGCACGAATTCGACGATCCTCGTTTCGGCCGCTGGCGCTTGAGAGGCGCGGTTTCACATGGTGCGATTTTTCTTGTGATACACATTTGCGGTGTATCATTGTAAAAGCAAAGCGCGTATGCAAGGAAAGGAATTCGCAAGCGAAATCGTATCTTGTGAAAGGGGCCTAATGAGCCTCGATCATTGTACATGATGAAAAACGAACATTCGCGTCATGTAAATTAAGATCGCCTAGTTAATAAATCTCGTTTATCAGCGCAGCAGGTGGCTCCGACTGGGTCCCAAACGAGTCAACGAGGATAGCATGGTCACTGCCACACGATCCAACAATCCGAATCGTTTAGCTCACTCGACATGACTGTGCTGACGACAGCCTACGAGTGAGCGTGTAGCTGCACGCGGTCCAGATCGAGCTGTATGACAATCTAAAGTAACAGTGTGACAGGGGCATCAAATGATAGGCCGCGGCGTACAACGCGCCGGAGCGAAATGAGGCATGCATTGCCAACAGTGAGGCGTCGAAATAGGTCAACTACAACGTTTTCAGGGTGCCAGTTTAGTGACTTCAATTTTAGTATAACAGTAAGCTTTACTCATGTGAAGGATGACGTCGTATACTTGCTTTCCCTGTTGCGAACGGCACTTCGCGTGAACGTCCACGCCGTCCACTTCTTTCACACAAGCAACATGCGAAGCAGCGTAGAGCTTGTCTCCGCTGGTTAACGCTGCACCGTGAAAGTAATCGTCTATTCCTTTAATAGGCCTGAACCCCGCAATAACTATTTGTGCCATCACAGAGGGCCACGCTTGTACTTTCACGTACACACACGCACAAAAGAAAAAAAAAAAAAAAGGAGGAGGATCGCGGATATACGTGCGGCTTTCCGAGCCGTGTATACGTAGTTCCGAAATCTCGCTGTCTTCCCCCCTTCCCAGTTTCGCGCCGCCCGCCACATGCGACGCTGAGCACCGCGCCACCGCTGTTGCGCAGCAGCGCCGCCTGTTCACTGTACGGAGCCTATATTCAAATGCCCCGCCATTCGACTTCATGGGCGTTCCGAGTTTTCAGCGCGAAAAGCGATGCCGGAAAAGATCAGCCGTACGGGTGTCGAAATCGCATCGCTGCACAGAACATACTTTCTTAGGAGGCCGACGAACACTTTGGGCGTAGATTGCGTTGAGTGCTCGTCCTTTCGTCGGACGCCAAGCCCGTCGGCCAGCGCTGTTGCGCGAAAACAACTAAGTAAACAAGTATCAGACGGTCGCTACTATTACTTTTGACTGCACAGGTTAAGAAACAATAAAACTACCCGCGTCACCTAATTCAGGCAAACGTCGACATGCAACACAACACATGTGAGGGGGGCGTATTGTAACAGGTGAACTTTACGAGCGCGCCTTTCCACGCACTCCAAGAGTTGCATGGCATTGCAAGTGATAGCGGCGTCAACGCCCACCGCTATGGATGGGCGCTCTCACGGTGGGCCCTGAAAAAAGGTATATATTGATATCGATCAAGTAAAATAGAGTTGTATCTTCTTTTCTCGCCATGCGTATATAAAACGGATTAGGAATTTTATTTTCGTTGAATGAATCTAACTGCGTCTCGCTTTAATTTAAAAACGCTTTTTTTCTTTCCCAGTGTTTATTCCCCCCAAACATAGTCGCGCTTCAATCGCTGCTCCCATAACCACCCTTGCTGATGTCGGTGACAATTGGTTCTGAACCGCTTTTCGCCCGAAGCTTTGCGACCTATGTGAATCGACCTTGGATGACGCGCCAGTTACATGCGTCATCCGCCAGACACTCCCCCGAAGCCAGCGAGGATGGCTGCGCGCGTGTTTGAGCGCTCGCGCGCGGCGACCCGACTGTCTCATTCTTTTTTCTTTTTTAAATGTAACCTGGTTTATTGGGCTCTCGGCATATTCTTGCGTTCATTCTGGACTGGGACAAGACACCACTGCACTATTGGACTACGGCAAGGTGAGAAATCTTGTTTCACAGTCTACGACGCAATTAGGCTTACGGCACGGGACCGAGACTTAAGACGCAGTTAGCGAAAAACAGCTCGGCCATCCTGGCGCAGTTAATTTGAGTAAATGAATCGTGCTGAGACATGTTTCCGATGCTTCCTAGGAGACTACTGTAACTTATTTCGGTTGTTGAGCCACACTGGCCGCCAGGGGCGTAGCCAGAATTTTTTTTCGGGGGGGGGGGGGGGGGTCAACGGCCCGACCGGGGGGGGGGGGCAAGCTTATGCTTTCCTCTACGTCACGTGATCGATAACAAAAAATATCGGTAGTTTAAACAAACGCTATACATGTATGTCAAAGACATGGGACCGCCCCCCCTTCACGTGTGTGTGTGCTTGTGAAGACATTATGTAAAAAGTAAAGTAAGCTCAGGAAATACAGTAAGGACGACAGCTACAGTGGGCGTTTGGGAGCAACGGTCTCTCATCGCGCCACTGAATGGACCAGTCTTCGAAAACGCATCATTGAGACGACCCGTGCGATCGGAGAAGACATCATGAATTGGTAATTTCCCTTAAGCATAGATAGCATCGTCCTCGTCGGGGCGAAGTGCATTTCACAAGTCAAGGACGGCTATACGCGTGAAAATGCACGTGTTACCAGACTATACCTACACCCATAGCAATAGCTTGTTCGCTGCGTCTTTGCGCTAGAAAACTTAAATACGCGCAAAAACGCGTAATGCTTTTTTTTTTTTGAGCTTTCGTCGCCCTGCTCCCTCACACGAGAGGGTTGCATTTCCTGCGGCAAGTGCATGGGCCGCTGTGTCTTCCGCTTTGTGCGAGCGTGCAGCCGTCATTGCCTTTACGTCAACAGATTCAGAATTGTACAGAATATTTCACCGCACTGCATAGTTATGGCATGTGTACGCATTTTAAGTAGTGCGTGCAACTCATTTCTGCTTCACTTACGCCGGTGCAAACAGGAAGCGGCCTTGTACCTCACAGAATCTCGACTGATTGGTGTACTAGTGATGCAGGAATGAACTCCGGTCTTGTTCAGTGCATAGTGCACATAATCAATTTCTCAGGACGCGTGAACTCCGACGAGAACTGTCAGCGCCTGCAACAAGAGTTTACTTTCGCTGTACTGCGCACAGCAGTAATTCATGCTTGTCGGCTGTCTGTTTCGTGCATTCTGTTGCGAGTCGGTGGAATTTCACTGCTGCCATCAACCCCTTCTGTGTACATTGCTGGTTTGGGATTCCACAACACAACAGTAATTACCAGCCTTCCGTAGGGGCGCAATCGCAAACAAGAGATGTTTCTCGCGCAGACTAAGCCTACGTTCACACTTGGGAAGCGGCAAGCGGGCGGAAAGGCCAAAGCGGGCGGAAAGGCCAAAGCGGCCGGAAAATTTTTTCCGTGCCTGTCCAAGTTGTTCACATTTGTTTTGCTACCGCCGCGGCCGCCGCTGCCGTTTTCGTCCAGATCCATCTAGTCTGCGTACGTTTGTCGGCGTGGTGGCGCTCATTATCGCATTATTTCGAGCGGTATGTTCATTCATTGACCCACCCGTCATCAAAAGTGATCATTTTACGCAACTTCGCGTGTCATCTGCGACCTTCGGTAAATTCCTCGTTGGCGTTCCGTAATTCTCCTCACACGGGCGCGGTAGCGCTGAGTCACAGGTTGATGCCTAGGCGTGATATTTCTTTAATAGCTTTTATTTACAAGTTGTAATAACATTTCATCATTTCGTATTGTCGGCGCCTCCAGGACACCAAAGGGGCAACGGGAACACCACAGCTAAAACCCGGGCTGGCTCTTGTGTTGGGGCTCGCCAAAGCCTGCGCGTCCTACGTGAGACCTACGCTCTCAATCTATCGTCGCGACGAGAAAAGCACCCCGCGACTTCTGCAACATACCGTACACGTGCGAGGAGAATTATGGAGCGCCAACGAAGAATGTGGCTAACTATTGTCTGCCATGGAAGTGGAAGAAGAAATGGCTTTTATACTTCTACCTACTTGTTTTCTAGAAATTCACAATGAATAAACGGAAGTCGCGGACACCTCGGAAACGGCGGTGGTGGGTTCGCCTGGCTTCACGCCAAGGCTTCATTGCCGCACCTCCGGTCGCGCGACGTTGAATAATATCGCGAGTATTGCTGACAGGACTATTTGAAGAATTATCAGGCATTTCCTGGGATATTATTGGCCTTAGTGAGGTTAGAAGAACTGGTGAGGCTTACACAGTACTGACTAACGGCCACGTCCTCTGCTACAGAGGTCTTCCAGATAAGAAAGAATCCGGGGTAGGATTTCTAGTGCATAACAACGTAGCGGGCAACATTGATGAATTCTACAGCATTAATGAAAGGGTAGCAGTCGTCGTAATAAAGCTGAATAGGAGGTACAAAATGAAGGTAGTACAAGCCTATGCACCAACCTCTAGTCACGATGATGAAGAAATTGAACAGTTTTATGAAGATGTTGAACTAGCAATGAGAAAGGTGCAAACTCAGTATACTTTAGTCATGGGCGACTTCAATGCAAAAGTGGGGAAAAAGCAGGTTGGTGAGCAAGCCATTGGCAACTACGGCATCGATTCTAGGAATGCAAGAGGAGAGATGTTAGTAGAATTCGCGGAAAGGAATAGGCTCCGAATAATGAATACCTTCTTCAGGAAGCGAAGCAACAGGAAGTGGACCTGGAAAAGCCCTAATGGAGAAACAAGGAATGAAATAGATTTCATACTCTCTGCCGATCCAAGCATAGTGCAGGATGTAGAAGTGTTAGGTAAGGTTAAGTGCAGTGACCATAGGTTAGTGAGGTCTAGGATTTCTCTCAATTTGAAGAGAGAGAGATTGAAATTAGTCAAGAGGAAACAGGCCAACCTAGAGGCAGTAAGGGTAAAAGCAGACCAATTCAGGCTGGTGCTCGCAAACAAATATGCAGCTTTAGAACAGGAAGATGAAGATAACATAGAGATAATGAACGAAACCGTAACTAGGCTGATCTCAGAAGCAGCAATTGAAGTGGGAGGTAAGGCACCAAAGAAACCTGTAGGGAAGCTCTCCCAAGAAACAAAGGACCTAATAAAGAAACGACAAAACATGAAAGTGTCCAACTCAAGAGATCAGATAGAATTCGCTGAACTGTCAAAACTGATCAACAAGAAGAAAGTAAGGGATATTCGAAATTATAACGTGGGAAAAATTGAGGAAGCCGTAAAATATGGACGCAGCATGAAATCAGTAAGAAGAAAACTAGGCATAGGACGAGGCAAGATGTATGCACTGAAAGATAAGCATGGTAATATCATCAGCAATTTCGATGACATAGTAAAAGCAGCAGAAGAATTCTATACTGACCTGTACAGTAGCCAAAACAGCCAAGCTTCTTCCATTCGAAATAGTGATGAACCGGATACAGAAGCTCCTTCTATAACTAGCGATGAAGTTAGAAGGGCCTTGAAAGACATGACCAGGGGAAAAGCGCCTGGAGAAGATGGAATAACAGTAGATTTAATCAAAGATGGAGGAGATATCATGCTTGAAAAGCTTGCGGCCCTTTATACGAAATGCCTCACAACTTCAAGTGTACCAGAGAGCTGGAAGAACGCCAACATTATACTTATCCATAAGAAGGGAGACGTTAAAGAATTGAAGAATTACAGACCCATTAGCTTGCTTTCAGTATTGTATAAAATATTAACCAAGATAATTTCCAATAGAATCAGGACAACACTTGACTTCAGTCAACCAAGAGAACAGGCTGGCTTCAGAAAGGGATATTCTACGATGGACCATATCCATGCCATCAATCAGGTAATCGAGAAATCTGCGGAGTACAATCAACCTCTCTATATGGCTTTCATAGATTATGAAAAGGCATTCGATTCAGTAGAGATATCAGCAGTCATAGAGGCATTGCGTAATCAAGGAGTGGAGGAGGCATACGTGAATATCTTGGCAAATATCTACAAGGATTCCACAGCTACCTTGGTTCTCCACAAGAAAAGTAGAAAGATACCTATCAAGAAAGGGGTCAGGCAAGGAGACACAATCTCTCCAATGCTATTCACTGCATGCTTAGAAGAAGTATTCAAGCTCTTAGACTGGGAAGAATTAGGAGTGAGGATCGATGGCGAATATCTCAGCAACCTTCGGTTTGCAGATGACATTGTCCTATTGAGCAACAATGGAGAGGAATTACAACAAATGATGGAGGACCTTCATCGAGAAAGTGCAAGAATTGGGTTGAAGATGAATATGCAGAAGACAAAGATAATGTTCAATAGCCTGGCAAGCGAACAAGAATTCAGGATCGCCAGTCAGCCTCTAGAATCTGTAAAGGAATATGTTTATCTAGGTCAATTACTCACAGGGGACCCTGATCATGAGAAAGAAATTTACAGAAGAATAAAATTAGGTTGGAGTGCATACGGCAGGCATTGCCAAATCCTGACTGGGAGCTTACCACTGTCGTTGAAAAGAAAAGTGTACAATCATTGCATTCTACCGGTGCTAACATACGGGGCAGAAACTTGGAGGTTAACAAAGAAGCTCGAGAACAAGTTAAGGACCGCACAAAGAGCAATGGAACGAAAAATCTTAGGAGTAACGTTAAGAGACAAGAAGAGAGCGGTGTGGATCAGAGAACAAACGGGGGTAGACGATATTCTAGTTGACATTAAGCGGAAGAAATGGAGCTGGGCAGGCCATGTAATGCGTAGGATGGATAACCGGTGGACCATTAGGGTTACAGAATGGATACCAAGAGAAGGGAAGCGCAGTCGAGGACGGCAGAAAGTCAGGTGGGATGATGAGGTTAGGAAATTCGCAGGCGCAAGTTGGAATACGCTAGCGCAAGACAGGGGTAATTGGAGATCGCAGGGAGAGGCCTTCGTCCTGCAGTGGACATAAAATATAGGCTGATGATGATGATGATGATGATGCTGACAGTACGTTTTAGTGCCACTCTTGTCGTAGAGCAAGGGCTGGTTCTTGATCGCGTCGATCAGCATTACCGCCTACACTTTTGGTGCCATGTTCAATTTTGCGACCGGTTGTTTACATGCTAGTGTAGCTTCCAGTGAAGCAGAACGACTTTCCGCCGCGTTTCCGCTTCGCCATGGCGAAAAAATCGGCCCGAGACCAATTTGGCTCGCAGCCTGTTTTTCTGCCTGTTTTGCCACCTAGGCGGGCGGATTTTTGCAAGATTTTTCCGCTTCCGACAGCTTCGAGACCAAGTGTGAACGTAGCCTAAGATCCTGCGCGAGCGCGGCCTAACCGGCACCTGAAAGGAAGCGGCGGAAATGTATGCCGGAGATTTTGACCACCTGGGGTTTTAACGTGCACCTAAATCTAAGTAAACGGGCCTCGAGCGTTCTCGCCATCTAAAATGCGGCTGCCGCATTTGTTTCTTCATTTGTTGCGCATTTGTTGCTTCAGAATGCGGCCGCCACATTCTCGCCCAAAACTTCACAGAGTGTCAAAGCCTTAACAAACACTGTGACAGTTTTTTCCATATTCAGACATGATTCTCTGTAAATTACCAACCCAAACGGAAGCGCCCAGGAATGAAATTGTGATAGTAACACCGGTTTCATGAATTATGTCAGCGCGATGCGACGAGAAAACAGGGTGGGTAAGGGGGGGGGGGCGGGGGCGAAAAAAGGTCGGGGGGGGGGGGGTTTAACCCCCCCCCCCCCCCCCGGCTACGCCCCTGCTGGCCGCACAGGGCGCCGTGTCGCAGTTAGCGAGAACTTGGCCGTGGTGTGTAGTCTAGTGCATCTTGCTAGGAGAAGTTTGTGCCGCTTTCTCTGACGCCAGACATTACTGAAAAGTAATTTCGTTACTTTCTGGGGTACTTTTGAGGCACGCTGGCCGCACAGCGCGCTGTGACGCAGTTAGCGATAAGCAGCTCGGCCGTGGTGATAAAGTTAGTTTGGCGTGTAATGAATCTAGAGGGACAAGTCTGTGACGTTTTTTTTTTTGTGGCTCCGCAACAACATATACTTTCTTTCGGTACTCACGCCTGTTGAAAACGCGATGGGCGATTGCCAAGAGTGATAACATGGGGTGTGCTGCTGGCGCCGGCAGAACGCGCGAACGACGAACATATCAGAAACTTGTAATTCGAAAATTACGTCTTCTAAAGGACTGAAAAAAGCCATTGCACCCACGCATTTGTCTTGAGTGCCTGTTGCGTCCGTCTCTGTGTATGTCGCGTACCGTCGCGTCGCCCGAGGCCAAGTTTTGGAAACGCGAAGTCGCTCGTGTATTTGTGCTGCCCAAGTGCAGAAAATAATGCCCGGAAATTGGGGAACGCTTGGAAATCAGATGTTTTCATGTATGTTTGGGATGAGTCGGGTATTTTCTACGCCATGTATGTAAAAGCGAATTGCTTTTGTTTGTAATGCCGCCCATTCACCGCTTTCGCACGTTTCGCCTCGCAGTATTCCTATGTCTAAATACCAAAATGACTCATGCTTGTAACATGCTGTTACGTGCTTGCAAATGTAACATGCTTGTAATTTACTTTTTTTTTTCAGCTGGTACCGTCCGGTGGAGCTTCATACAGGAACTACTGCCTTACTTGCTGGTGTCACAACGTTGGATGAACGCACAAAAAGCGCGGAACGAGCTTTTATATAGAGCAAAATAAATATTTCCTCATTGCACAAAAGGTCTTGCGTCTACTTTGTGAAATTGCACGTGGCACAGATTCGATGGGGCTTTACGAGATCGTTCGCAATCATTTTTACTAAATAATAAACCGATTCTGCACGAAGAGCAAAAAAAAAAAAAAAATGGTAAGGAAAAGGGGGTGGGGGCGCAGCCGGCGTGCTAGCTTGCGTTCAAAATACGCGCGCCCAAAACCGAAACCGGAAGTGATGCAAGTGATCGACACCGACCGCTTGGCACGCTGCAGTCAATTCGGCCGCTGGGCCCTATGGGAGTGTCCCCTCTTGTTGAATTCCTTTCTCTATGGCTCATCACTTTGAAGCTTGTTTTTGTGGTTTTTCTTGCGAAAACGAGTGCTTATAGTTGTACGCTGAATGCCTGAATTCAAGTAAGCTATACTGCTATACCTGCAATACATAGTTTGCACGTGCGTCACTTCCGCACCGGTCCGCGAGCTTGTCCGCCATCTTTAGGCACCTGCGGGCTTGCGGAAGCGTGCTGGGGTAGGCTGCGCGCGCTGACGCGTTGTTGATCCGAAGTACCTTCTCACGTCGTGATCATGCCAAGCTGCGCAATTTTCGATTGCCGCACAAGAAGTACCACTGCCGCGAAGCCGAGCTACGCAGAACCGGGCGTAGGTCCACACCAAACGTAATAACATGGCAGTGCGAACGCACAAGAATGCTGTCGGAGAAACGTCGGTGCCTGTGGCTTTCCCGGATAAATCTGAAGGACCTGAACAACGTGCGTGTCGTCACTTTGTTTCGGGCGAGTATATAACACGCCAAAACTGCACATCACGCATGATCGTAAAAGGGCGGCAGCGAAAGCCCCGTACTGGTTGGTGACCGCCCGCTCCCACACGCATAGTCGCCTTTACCGCTTTGAAAAAGGCCCGTGTACTTGTGTTGTAGTGCACGTTAAAGAACTCTGGGCGGTCAAAATTATCCCGGAACCCTCCACTGCCGCGTGTTTCACAATTAGATCCTGATTTTAGCGCGGAAAAACCCAATTTTGTTTTTTTTAACGGCCTACAAACTGCTTCGCATCGTCATTTCTTGGTATGTGTGCTTCGCTTAGGATATGCTAAGCAATATTTGAATGTCTGCATGCTTTCAATATAGTGGGCTACTTCTATTTAACGCAACAAAATTCACATGCACGGGCATGCACCTAACTCTAAACCAAAACTTGCAGAAAGAAACGAACACACGTTTTGAAGCTTGGGGAAAAAGTGCATATAGGTGAACCATTGTGGCAAGAAAGCTTTCCCTGAATGAAGCAGCACAAAAAATATTGAGATAGTTTTCTCTGCCGCACGCCAAGAAACATATGCTTTCATTGACTCACCTCGCCGAGGACGATGGTAAGACCCGACGACAGGCGCTTCGCTGCAACCTTCCTCACCCAACCGCTCGTGAAGTAAATTGTGCGCCTTCAGCGATTTGTAAGCCTTTATTTCGTTCAGCGTGACGTAGCTCGTGGACGGGACAAGATAATATCCACGTACGTCGTGGCCGGGTGTGGTATCCACGCCAACGTGCAGCTAGTATGGGTCCACGCCGTCGCACATTCCGACCTTTTCTTTGTAGCGAGCCCGCGTCGGCCCTACAAGCTCGTCCATGTAGAAAGGGCAAAATTCAGGGCTCCTGACTTTTGCCATCGCAAAGCTTTCACGATAGCAAACACGCGGCGCTAACACGTAGAAACGAACGCCGAACACAAACGCAGCGGGCCAGCGGCTAGTAGCGAGGTGCCTAGCGATCGCGGACGGTCGGGGCAGGCGGCGGATATGACGTCACGTGCAAACTATGTATTGTTAGCGGTTCGTCGGGATCGTTTTTTGCTTACAACGACGGACACGACAGAACCCTTGGCTGGTAGAGGTACAAAGCTTCGCTTTAAAATAGTATCGCTCACCTGGTACCTGCCGCTGGCCGCACAGTCGCAGGACATAGCTGATCGTTTCGTCGGGCAGGTTGCCGTCGAGGACGACCACAGGAGCGCGTGCGATGTGCTCTTCGTTTTCCCGTATCTGCGCGGATGATGAGCTTATCAATGAGAACGCAGGAAAGATGGTCGGTCACCGCGAGACGTATGCGATAGGTGTCTCGCGTGTCTGGACGTTTACGAACTTTCAGACACGGTTTTCGCTTCACAATCGCACGAAAGATGCCAATAACATAAATGTTTGCACATAACCTAGAAGAAGTTGCGTAACTTCTGGGTGGGGCTGATCGCCATAATTAGCAGGGCTGGTCTCCAGCCGGCACTTGACGAATCATGTAATACGGAAACGCTGTATCGTCCTGAAGAAAAGCAAGTGTCCGGGTGAATAACAACAGCAATATTAACAGTAATCAAAGTAATCAGAATGAAGTTTCCATCAAGTCTAGCTTATTAGACTCGTAGCAAAAAAGAACGGGCAAATAAACATACGGACTTTTAATTAAACATACGGAAAAGAGGAAATTTTTATTGAAGGTTACAGAGTTATATATATAAAGCAGCATTAAAACGGCGGTCTACTTAGTTCTATATAAACATAACGATATAATAGATCCTAATACGAAAACTCTAAGCAGGGGAAAATATTCTAGAGAAAGAAATGTGGAATCAAATTGGTAAGTATATAGGAAAACATTTCTTATTTAATTGTACCACTTGACTAACAAATAATAAATTAAGTTTGCGGTTTTTCGTGCCAAAACCACGATATGATTATGAGGCACCATGGGACGCCAGGTTAATTTTGACCACCCGCGGTTCGTGCACCCAATGCACGGTACAACGGCGTGTCTGCATTTCGCCCCCATCGAAATGCAGACACGCCCTTGTACACCATATTAACGCTATCGCGTTATTATAGTGTACGTTGACGTTCGGTCGCATTACTGTTAACATTTCTATGGGACAAAAAAAAATAGAGTACGATTAGTATTAACATCGAACACTTCAAAATCGTCTTTTTGAGGGTGTAATTAAGATGATTCATTGACTTGAACTGGATAGTGGCAAGATAACATTTCAGCAACCGAGAAATTGACAGCATGTTTAAACTGTAAAGCAAAAAAAGACGCACTGCTTCGACATGAACCGAACTTCAGAATTTTAGTGGGTTGCTTTTAAGCGAAGCTTAATAGGCTCACAAGTTTCGGCGGCGGCGGCGGCGGTGGTGGTGATGGCGGGGTCACGCTGAAGGAGAGGATGAAAGAGAGAAAGAGAGAGAGAGAGAGAGAGAAAGAAATAAATAAAGAGAGAAAAAAGACTGAGAGAAAAGGGGAGAGACAAAGATACATAGAAAATCACCACGAAGGTCAGAGAAAGAGAGAGAGAAAGAGAGGGAGAGAAAGAAAGAAAATCACCACGAAGGTCAGAGAAACAAAGAGAGAAAGGAAGAAAGAGATATAGAAAGAGAAAGAGATATTTATTTATTTAATTATTTATTTATTTATTTATTTAAGATACTCTCAATGCCTGATGGCGTTACAGAGAAGAGCGGTGAATCATTATATAATGTTAGATACAGCAGTCTGAAAGGATGAATGAACCGGATTGCTGGCGACCGAGGCGGGGAGGTGCTTCCATTCGGATGCTGTCTTGGGCACGAATGAATTGAAGAAAAGGTTTGCGCGGCGAGTTGGTACTTGTACCTTGACGCTGTGCCTATAGGATATAGAAAGAGAAAGAGAGAAAGATAGATAGAGAGAGAGAAAGAAAGAAAATCACCACGAAGGTCAGAGACACACACGATAAGCGTCGCTCACCCGCATTTTCTCGACAGGGGAAGGGCTGATGATTTTTATGTGCTGTATATATAAGATTTAAGTGTGCGAGAGAATTGCCCTATGTGGTCATACGGTATAAATAGGGTTCCGTGTTTTCGGATAAATCGGAAAATATCCGATAAACACTCGCCGGTAAAATTTTTGACAATTCGGATTTATCCGATAAACTCCGATTTTAACGGCCAGTATGACCATGTTCCGTTATATATCTAAAGGGCATGTTCTAAGCAGTCATTGATACATCGGCCGGTTTGGTCGATGTAAGCTTTACCTCACGTCAACAGTATCTCGTAGACCACACCCATCGCCCATTTAATAAAGGGCTTGTCGCGCACGGAGCGAGAGACGTATGACCGCTCTACGACTGTCGCAGACCTTCATGGTACTACGCTGCTGTGGCTGAAAAGTGTTCTTCTTCTTTCTGGGGTTTTACGTGCCAAAACCAGCTCTGATTATGAGGCACACCGTAGCGAAGGGCTCCGGATTAATTTTGACCACCTGGGATTCTTTAACGTGCACTACAACGCAAGCACACGGGCGTTTTTGCATTTAGCTTTCATCGAAATGCGGCCGCCGCGGCCGGGATCCGATCCCGCGACTTCGTGCTCAGCAGCGCAACGCCTTAGCTGACTTAGCCACCGCGGCGGGTAAGGCTGAAAAGTGGAGACAGTTGAGAGGAACCTTTTCGATGAACTCCAGTACACCAGTGAATCGTTTTGGTATAGTGTCCAATTTGTGAATCTAAATGTGAAGCATGAGTTGCCCCGCGCGTTAGAAACCTATGCGCTGAGTTTGTAAGTTAGTGCAGTTTCTTGAAACTGACGACATGAGCCAACTCATGAGGGATATTGTGAACTATCAGGGCTAATTAATCAGTAACATTGTTGAACCCCTGTCGCTTTGGAGACTTCACACTGTCCAGTGGACAGTGTGCGAACGTTGAAAGGGCATTTTCAAAGCTGAGAATCATCAATCGAAAGGAGCGTGCTTCCATCAGTGACAGCAACCTCGTAAAGTATGATTGCCTCTATTACAACAAGCTTTAAGGTTGTAATACGCACAAACGTAGGTGTTTTGTATTCAAGTATTTGTGCTTGTGTGTATATTTATATTTATACAAAATACCCCTAAAGGTCCTCGCAACCGAGGGTATGACATAGGGGGGGGGGGGGGGGGGCACAAATACAACAACAAATATGTTTGTGCATTCAAACCTTCCAGACAACAAAAGTACGCTTCGTGCGTTCTGCTGTTTTCGTGTGCAGATATAATTTCATCTAAGATTTTGGAGTATTGCATGACAATAATGCAAAATTTTACTCTGAATTTTGGAGAATTGGGGAAGATACGAGAAATAAACTCCGACAAACTCCGTATTTCCGCAAGAAAATAAACGCCGAAAAACACCCTCTGAACTTAAAGAAAAATAAACTCCGAAAACACGAAGCCCTAGGTATAAATAATGTGGCGCGAATAAAGGCGTAGTAACGTGTAACGTGTAAGGTAGAAATGTTAGAATAATAACGGCCTCTGTACTGTGATGTCGTAAGATCATTTTTTTCCCATTAACTTGCAACGTATTTAGTGTACCCCAAATTTGCGGGAAGAATAGCACAAGAAGGAGTATTCGTTAATGGCATCGATGGAATGAACTTTTGATGTGAAGGGAAAATCAGTGGGCACGTCAGCTGGCATCAGAACGGCATCATGACAAACCCGTTACTATTCTTTGTACAGGTGTTCCTACCTGTGCTGTCCGCGACGGCCAGCGCATCGATCAAGCAGACGAAGATAATTCCCTCTGCGCTCCCGTATCAGCAGTGGAACCCGGACCAGCGACTACACGTGCTGAATCTTATGACACCGCATGATGGCGCCTCGACTGCATCAAGCGTTGCTATAAAAAAGACTGCTACACCAGCATGCGCTTAGTGGGCACGTCAGCTGGCATCAGAACGGCATCATGACAAGCCCGTTACTATTCTTTGTACAGGTTGGTGACGATTATTCTACAGTTAAAACAAGTGATCGTTGTTTTATACAGCTGGCGTGCCCAAACTGCCTGCATGCACAATTGATTAATGCGCGGCTTCTTGTTTTGTCTTTGTTGATGCTGTGCGGGGACATTGAGCCCAATCCCGGACCAAGTACCCAAGAACTTCTCAAGCAGTTACTTGACGGCCAAAAATGCATACAAGAAAGGCTAGACGCTATTGAATCTAAGTTGAAGAAAATAGACAGCATCGAAAAAAAGCGTACAGTGCCTCGAATGAAGGCTTGTGGATTTAGAAGATCGAAGCAGACGCAATAACCTTATTGTTTTCGGTATCCCAGAAAACGAGAAAGAAACAATCGAGGCTCTTAATGGGCAAGGTCGTCATTGAACTTTTTCAAAAAACGTTGGGCGTTAATGTGGGCTCAGTAGAAAGATTACACAGAATGGGGCGTCGCCAGCCGAACAAACCGCGCCCTGTGATACTAAAATTGTTCGACCATCGTGAAAAAATAAGCATACTTAAAAACTGCTTCAAACTAAAAGTAAAGCGCATATCTGTGTCTGAAGACTTTTCCACTGCCACTAGGCAACTAAGAAAACAGCTCTGGGATAGTACAGCTAAGCTACGCGAATCGGGAAAAAAAAAAGTCAGGCTCGTGTACGATAAAATTAGGGTTGATAACGAATTGTTTGAATGGGATGATGCACAAATGGCAAGAGTTCCAGTCTCGAGGAACCACGGTAGGACGAGGCGGAGAGATGAATGACCAAACAGAAGCACAGGAAGTTTCACTTGCCTAAATATAAACGCTCGCATCATTGTTAATAAAACCACTGACTTGGACAGTAAAGTCATCGCGCGCAATCCAGAAATTATAGTGCTCACCGAAACATGGTTAAATAGTGACATTAATGACTTTGAAATTGTGCCCCCGGGTTACATCATCCACAGAAATGACAGAGATTCGCGCGGTGGTGGAGTTGCGATTATGTTCAAAGACTCTTTACAGGTATTGAGACTTCCTGACATTGTAGGAATAGAATGTGTGGTCGCCAAAATCATCTTAAAAGAATGTGTCTTGATAATTGGTTGTTTCTATAAGCCCCCGAGTCCCGACAAAACCTTCTATGAAGAACTTAATAACACCTTATAGGTGTCTTATAGAAATCACTCCTGTAATTTAATGCTTGTCGGAGACTTTAATGTTCCCCATGTTGCCTGGGACAACGATTTTCCTTATGCGCTCTCAAGTGATGCTGTACCTCTTCTAGACGTTATGCTATTTCATGATTTAACGCAACTGGTTAAAGTACCCACTCGTGTCCAAAGTACTAAACAATCCATCCTAGATGTTTTCTTAGTCAACCACAAGGTGTTACAGCGTAATCCTACTATCCATATCCTCGAGGGCATATCAGACCATAAGATTGTATGCCTCAGAATGCAATTAAATTACGTCTGTAAAATCATAAAACGGGAATCATATGTGCCTGTATTTTCTCGCGCAAGTGATGTTGACGTACTGGATGCACTAGACAGTTCATTCTCGCACTTTGTCTCCCTCTATGAGTCGGATAGGCATTCAGTTGATCAGTTGTGGAATTTTTTAAAGAACCTTGTGATAAAATGTATTGAAGACTTTGTGCCACATAAGCGGAAAGTAACTCGAAACATAAACCCCTGGATGACCAAAGAAATATTACGCATGGGACGAAGACTAAAAAAAGCAAAACAAAAATTCAAGCGACTTGCAGTAGCATCCGCAAGCAGCCAGATTTGCGCACTGAGATTACAGCTGAAAAACTGTATTGCTGGCGCCAAAGCTTGCTACCAAAATGTGCAGCTAAAGAATTTTCTTTCTTCGTCCCCGGCGAAATTTTGGAGGTACCTTTCAACAAAGAAAAAATCAGTACCTTGTGGGAATCCTCGGGTCCCATAACCGCCGCACGGGCTGCGAACGTCGCGTCAAGCGCATGCGTGCCAGGGAGAGTTGGGAGAGGGAAAACTTTCCTTCCGCGCGCGGCGCGCGGGAATCGCAAGCGCTATCAGCGCCACCGGGTGGGTCACGTGAGATCCCGCTGATATCGCCCGGGTCTGACTGGTCCCCAGCAAGCGGCGATGGCGGAAGTCTCCGCCGCCGCTCCCGTATTCCCGCAAGTGGTTAGTCAACCGCGTTCTTGCCGCGGCAAACGCCGCGGGCCCCCCCGTATTCCCCAGTTGGTAAGTCGGAAGCCCTTCTTTACCTAGTGTATTATTCTCTTCGAGGGAACCCTCAGCGATGTCAACTATAGCTAGCTGGCCTGCTCGAAGTGTTAGTTGCAGTCGTAATAAATGCTTTCCGAGTGTACACGTGGTTGTCGGCTATTGTTTCCTCGAGCTTGTACCGGACCGCGGTTGATGCGCAGGCAAGCGCCAACCGCGGGGCTCGGTGTGTCGAGGCAGAGGGCCGTTGGCATCCCCCCATATCCCGACAACCTAACCTTGTTATAAACAATACTGCTGTGACTGACAGCTCTGAAATTGCATGCGTACTTAATGAATACTTCCACTCGGTTTTTACTAGTGATAACGGTTGAGACCCTGAGTTTTTTTCATTCAGTGAATTACCGCCAATTGGCGATATACACATAGAAGAGGAGGGCGTGTTTAACCTTTTGCTTAACTTAGATTATAAGAAATCCTGTGGAATCGACAACATACTGACACGTATACATGTTTATCTTTCACCGGTGGCCGCTTTCCACCGGCTAACAAATGTTAAACGTTATCGCTCGGCGCAGGACGCGCCTGTATCGGAACGTTATCGATGCTTCTTTTCGTTGCCTGTTTTCACCGACGCTTATGTTATCTGATTGTGTGACCGACGCGAATTGTCTAGAACTTTCTGGAAGACACGCGGGCATCAGGGATTAATCTGGAACCTTCGATGACTCAGGTATAAAAGCCGACGCGTCTCGCCGCTGATCAGATTTCGACGACCGCCGACTGTGTTCGCCGCTTTCGTTGTGCTTCGAGTGTAGCTTGCTTTTGTGGGCACAGGTTCGCCCAATAAAGAATCCGTTTCGTCATACACAGTTTTACGACTGTTTACTTCAGCGTCACTACTACGTGACATCTGGTGGAGGTGCTAGTGCGTTCATGCAGCGAACGCCCCCGCAACGCCGTGATCCAAGCCCGAAACCGGAGGACAGCGCCAACGTCGCCAAGGACCAGCGAGCTAGCCGTAGGCAGCAAGGACTTCTGCCGGAGTACGGACTTCTTCCCGAGAAGACCACAGCGACCAAGAGGACAAAAGTCACGACCTCGGCAGCAGCTACCATGACAGCCCCTGCGTCAACATCTGCAATCGTGATGCAACAACCCAGGGAGCCGCCGACTTTCCGCGGATCGCCATGTGAAGACCCCGAAAGCTGGCTGGAGGCATACGACCGGGTCGCTACGTTCAACAAGTGGGACTGCGACGACAAGCTGCGCCATGTTTACTTCTAGCTTGAAGACGGCGCCAGAACCTGGTTCGAGAATAGGGAGCGTGCACTAACAACCTGGGACCTGTTCCGAGCCGCATTCCTGGACACCTTCACGAGCGTCGTCCGTAAAGAACGAGCTGCAGCCTTGTTGGAAAACCGTGTACAGCTCCCGAATGAGAGCATCGGTATATACACTGAAGAAATGACTCGATTATTCCGGCACGCCGACCCCGCTATGCCAGAAGACAAGAAAGTTCGCTTGCTCATGCGGGGAGTTAAGCAGGAGCTATTCGCCGGACTGGTGCGGAATCCACCAACGACAGTCCAAGACTTTCTCTCGGAGGCTACGACGATCGAGAAAGCACTGGACATGCGCAACCGGCAATACAATCGCCGTTCGACGCCACAGTACGCCGAATTCCAAGGACTCTCCCACGACCTACGAGACACCATCAGGGCGATAGTACGCGAAGAGCTGCAGAAGTTGCTACCGTCGTCGCAGCCTCAAGTTGCTTCCATCGCCGATATCGTGCGGGAGGAAATCCAGCAATCGTTAGGACTTCCCGAATCGCCGCAACCCGAGCCGGAAGAGATGACCTACGCCGCCGTCGCCCGTCGTCAAGGCCCCCCTCCGCGCTCGCGCCAGGGCCCCGTAACGCCGCAGTTCCGTCGTCCACCGCCGCCGCCGCCAGCACGCCCGCCCGTCGCCCAGCGCAGTTGCCAAAGAAAGACGGACATTTGGCGCGCCCCCGACCACCGCCCGCTCTGCTATCACTGCGGGGAAGCCGGCCATGTCTACCGCCGATGCCCATATCGCGAGATGGGCCAACGAGGGTTCGCCGTCAATGCGCCGCGTCCAGTGCGGGGTGAACGACCGCGCGACATCGCCGACTACCTCGCCGGAGCCCAGTGGCAACCCCGACGACCCTCATGCTCGCAGTCACCAGGCCGCTACATCTCGCCGCATCGCCGTCAGTGCACCGGTCCCACCCGGGGCCGATCTTCCAGCTCTTACCCGGGAAACTAAAGGCAGCAACCGATGGAGGTGTGGTTGCTGTAGGACGCAATGCCGAAGATCCTCCGCCGCCGACGACGACGATTCGCGAATCATCACGACGAGATATCAGCATGCCGCCTAGCAACAGCCTTGACAGCACTTCGCCGCCGCAAGAAGACCGGCCGACGCGACGTAGCAGCAGCGGAGCAAGCCGACGCAGCCGTGATCCGACGCCACGACTTAACCGTAATGCTAGACGACGGTCTACCGACTTAGACGTGCTCATCGATGGTCATAACGTCACCGCTCTCGTCGACACTGGCGCCGACTATTCCGTCTTCAGTGGCGCGTTCGCCACCAAGTTAAAGAAGGTGAAGACGGCCTGGCAAGGACCCGCTATCCGGACAGCGGGAGGCCACCTAATCACGCCGGCTGGAATCTGCACAGCGCGAGTCACGGTAAACAACCGCACCTACCCGGCGAGCTTCGTAATCCTGCAGCACTGCTCCAGGGATGTCATCCTAGGCATGGACTTTCTAAACCAACACGGTGCAGTCATCGACTTAAGGTCCAAGTCGATAACGCTTTCAAAGTACAACGCGATACCACTGGATACAAGAATAAGTTACCATGCCTTGAATGTGCTTGAAGAACAAGTCACCGTTCCGCCTCGCTCCAGCGTAATGATTTCCGTCGGTACCGAAGTGCCTGCAGACATGGAGGGCATCATCGAGGGCGATCATCACTTACTGCTCGACCGTGAAATTTGCGTCGCTAGAGGCATAGCTGAGCTGCGTGCAGGGAAAGCAAGGGTGATGCTCACGAACTTCAGCCCCGAATACAAGCACATTAACAAAGGCACCACAGTCGCCTACATCGACGAAATAGTACAGTCAACCACAAAAGTTTGCGGACCACGCGAGCGCGTGCCAGACTGCCTATCCGCGCCACCCAGCGGTACGCCACCTAGCGGCGACAGGGGCGCTCTCCCGGATATGAGCCCTCTTGGTACTCGCCTGCCTGTTAATTTTTTATTCCCGTGCATGACATTGTTAGTTCGTTGTGTTGACGCAGAGCGCTGTCTGCGATAAGACCGCCACATATCTGGCTTGATAGCAGTATCGGAGCAATCACTGCAACCTTTGTCGACTGGTGTGCCAGTGGGTAGATAAGTTTCACGTTTACTGGCGCACTTTGGTTGGCAGCATCTTGGTCCAATGAGTGTTCCTGCTTCTGCGTCTTGAGAGAAAGGGTAGGGAGGTGTTTCACTGTCATCAAAAATAAAGAAAAAGCGGATGCATAGAAAATTTTTTTTCACACATAGGCGCATCTTCGCATCAGTCGGTGAAAACGTAGTAGACTTGCTTCAGGCCACGTGGTGATTGCCTATTTGGAAAGATGCCGCTGCGTGTTCCACTTGACGAAAGAAGGCACATTGTGCGTTTATTTATAGAGGGAATACCTCAGCGCGAAATCTGCCGCCGAACCAACAGGAGCCGGACTGCCGTGAACAGGATTATTCAAGCTTTCCGCGTCGATGACAGATTCAGATATGGAGCGCAGTGGGCGTCCAAGGGCCACGACTGAGGAAGAGGACCGCCTGATTACGGCCGCCATCGTGGCTGATCCTTTTCAAAGTGCAGAGGATATCCGAGAAGCGCTCTCGCTCACGGTATCGTCTGAGACTGTAAGAAGAAGGCTGAGTGAGCTTGGCCTGCAGTCTTTCGTAGCAGCACAGAAGCCCTGCCTCTCAGACAGCCAGCTACAAGAACGACTCATGTTCGCTACAGCAATGAAAGATTGGACAACAGAGAAATGGGGCAATGTCATCTTTAGCGACGAGTCAACTTTTTCCACGCGCTGGGACCAACGGAAGCGGGTTTGGCGTCCACTAAACTGCAGGTGTGTTTACAGTGTATTGGCAGTTAATTCACGAAGCTAATTCTGCATCACAACATGTTTCACGTAAAATGAGCTTTTGGACATTACGAGATTTTTCTGTAGTGGTATTATGTTGAAAACATTAACGATTGTTTCATAGTACTACTTACTCTGAAGCTAATTAAAAGCTGCCAGTGGGTCTTTCAGTACTATCTAATGATGTTTGCACGTTTTCTATTGCAACTCTATAACAGCATTATAAAGTTCATACGCAAGAGGAATCACAACATTTTTAGACGCGCCGCTGGAACCCAATTGTATGCTATTTCTTGCAGATATCTGCCTAATTACACACAGTGTTCTATCCAGTGGACGGTGTTCCGTGAGCGTGTGGGGAGCAATCAGCAAAGATGGCCTTGGTCCCCTTGTGCGTCTGGAAGGGCCCTTCACTGCGTCACGGTACTGCGACGTCATCACTAGACACCTAGTTCCGTATGCGCTGGACGGTCCCTTCAGCGACGGCTGCTATTTTTTTTCAACACGACCGCAGCCCGATCCATAAAGCACGTATCGTCCAGTCATTGCTAGAAGAACATGCTGTTTGCCAGCTTGAGTGGCCTCCATGCATGTGGCGCCGACTTGAATCCCATAGAAAATGTCTGGGGCATGTTGAAGAAACGGCTGTCCACACGAGCCAACCGTGGCCGCACGGCCGATACGCTGTGGCAAGCGATCGCACAAGAATGGGAAAGCCTGCGCGGTCGACCGGAGATTACTGAATCTTTGTACGAGTCAATGCCCACACGCATCAATAAGGTGCTAGAAAACGGCGGACATTTCACTTCCTACTAGATCATTGAGAGACCTATGTTTCATGACACTTCTGTAAATGTCTTGTGAATAAATTCATCCCCTTCAGACACGAATTATGATGCACTGTCTGCAAATGCGTCAAATGCGCATGGCATCATTTCAAGACGCTCACTATTACATTCCAAGAAAGAAGACGAAGCAATGTGCTGTTTTGTGCGAGTTTCAGTAAAAAAAATTAATTAGCGTATAACTCATTATCTAATTATTCTGAAATCCGTGAGCTTCAATGCTTGCATAAAAAGAATCAACTATTAGGCCCGAAACGCATGCACACTTGCTTTTTCGGTTGTATTCGTGTCGACCGGAGAAAAAAAAATACTCTTGACGTTGGTCTTGGAACGCGGCACGTCGAACGATTGTCTAACATGGTAGTGTCTCCAGCAAAGTGATCATCTGCAGCAATACGCAGGACAATGAAGTTAACTGACCGCTAGTTGTCCCATCAGGAAGCGGACACGAATGTGCACACTGAGTTTTAGGTCATTTGAAGAAACACGTGGCGTGGGACGCGCCTCCGAAGTTCGAGTCCCCAAACGAGGACGCCGTGTCGCAAAGGGTTTTAAAAAGAGTCATCGCACCCGATTATTTCTTATTTTTCTAAATGTAACCACTATAGCAGCGCGGTGGTTCGGGCTTTGCGCAGCAAAACCTGGGCGCAGGCGATCAAATCCCGGCCGCTACTGTCACTTAGCGATGGGGGAGGAACAGAAAAATTCTGCCTACTGACTAAGCATCTGTGTCCCATGGCTGCCTCACCGCTCACTCACGCACTCACGAAAAAAAAAAAAAAACAGCGTGGCTACGCGAAAATAGAACTGATAACAGCCGAAGAATACGCTGTCTGATTACTTGTACTGATATTCTGCTCTCAAAATATAAGCAAGTAGCCCTGGCTAACAAAGAGCGCGTCACGTTGAAAGAGATAGGTAGAAAATATTTGCGCACAGTGCGAAAATAGACAGGCCATAGATTTAAGGAGGGATGCGTCTTCAACGTGGCGCTGCTGTCGATCGCTGGTGACGTAGCGGAAGTGTCGCGAAGAGGCTCTTGGCCACGCGCTCGCGTGGTCCGCAAACTTTTGTGGTTGACTGTACAAGCCAGCAGTGCTTTCGCCTTCAAGGATTCCAGTGCACCTGCAATGACGACTATAATACCTGAACCAACTTTCGACGTAAATCAGAACCTTGCCGGGCATAAGAAAGAACAACTAAAAGCTCTGCTCCTGCAATACAAGGACTGCTTCTCGGCGTCATCAAAAGTTCGACAAACCCCTGTCGCCAAGCACCGCATCATAACCGACGAAAATGTCCGCCCACTCCGTCAGAGCCCGTACCGAGTTTCGGCGCGCGAACACGAAGCCATAAAGCAACAAGTCGACGAAACGCTACGCGACGACATCATCCAGCCGTCCAAGAGTCCGTGGGCGTCCCCCGTAGAATTAGTGAAGAAGAAGGATGGAACCCTACGTTTCTGCGTCGATTATCGTCGCCTCAACAAGATCACAAAGAAGGACGTATACCCCCTCCCACGGATTGACGACGCCTTGGATCGACTCTACAACGCAAAGTATTTTTCGTCGATGGACCTCAAAACCGGCTACTGGCAAATCGAAGTCGACGAGAGGGACCGGGAGAAGACTGCCTTTATAACACCAGACGGACTGTTCGAGTTCAAGGTCACGCCGTTTGGTCTTTGCTCGGCACCTGCGACTTTCCAACGCGTCATGGATACAGTACTGGCAGGCTTGAAGTGGCAGACTTGCCTCGTCTATTTGGACGACGTCGTTGTGTTTGCCTCAAGCTTCGAAGAACACCTGCGGCGCCTTGAAACAGTTCTTCAAGCAATGACAAGGCCAGCCGGACTTCTACAGCCGATCGAGCCACCTCGCCGACCGTTCCAGCAGATCGGGATGGACTTACTGGGGCCTTTTCCAACGTCGACGTCCAGGAATAAATGGATCGTCGTAGCTACGGACTACCTCACCCGCTACGCCGAAACAAAAGCCTTGCCCAAAGGCAGTGCCGCCGAGGTAGCCCGATTTTTCGTTGAGAACATCCTCCTGCGCCACGGTGCCCCAGAAGTCCTCATCACCGACAGAGGTACGGCCTTCACGGCTGAACTAACTCAAGCCATCCTGCGCTACAGCCAGACAAGCCATCGCCGGACCACCGCCTACCACCCGCAGACGTATGGCCTCACCGAGCGCCTAAATAAGACCATCGCCGACATGCTGGCAATGTACGTCGACGTCGAACTTAAGACGTGGGATGCCATCCTTCCGTACGTGACCTTCGCATACAACACGGCCATACAAGAAACGACGCACATGGCGCCGTTCAACCTGGTCTACGGAAGGAAACCGGCAACGACGCTTGACGCCATGCTACCGGATGTCTCCGACGAAGAAAATCTCGACGTTGCCACCTATTTGCAGCGTGCCGAAGAAGGTCGACAGCTCGCCCGCCTGCGCATCAAGAACCAGCAGAGAACCGACAGCCGACACTACAATCTTCGACGACGATACGTCGAGTACCAGCCCGGAGACCGTGTTTGGGTCTGGACTCCGATACGCCGACGAGGACTTAGCGAGAAACTCTTACGTCGCTATTTCGGACCATATAAGATCATCCGACGTATTGGCGCACTGGACTATGAGGTCGTGCCAGACGGTATTTCGCAATCACAGCGGCGCCGCGCACGACCTGAAGTCATCCACGTGGTGCGTCTTAAGCCTTTCTACGCCCGCTGACGAACTTAGGTCCTTTGTTGCTTTGTTATTTTTGTCCCTTTCTGTACGCGTGGTTTTGTTTTCGCTTTCGTGTTTGTAGCATCGGGACGATGCTTTTTAAGGGGAGGGTATTGACCCGTATACATGTTTATCTTTCACCGGTGGCCGCTTTCCACCGGCTAACAAATGTTAAACGTTATCGCTCGGTGCAGGACGCGCCTGTATCGGAAGTTTCTAGAACGTTATCGATGCTTCTTTTCGTTGCCTGTTTTCACCGACGCTTATGTTATCTGATTGCGTGACCGACGCGAATTGTCTAGAACTTTCTGGAAGACACGCGGGCATCAGGGATTAATCTGGAACCTTCGATGACTCAGGTATAAAAGCCGACGCGTCTCGCCGCTGATCAGATTTCGACGACCGCCGACTGTGTTCGCCGCTTTCGTTGTGCTTCGAGTGTAGCTTGCTTTTGTGGGCACAGGTTCGCCCACTAAAGAATCCGTTTCGTCATACACAGTTTTACGACTGTTTACTTCAGCGTCACTACTACGTGACAATACCAACCGCATTTTTAGTAAGATACGCAGAATGGTGTTCTAAGTACCTGAATCTAATATTTCACAAATCCCCTTGCTGTAGCAGAACTCCCCCATGACTGGCGTCACGCCAAAATAATTCCCATACCAAAAAAGGCAAACCAGTCTATGCTATCCGCGTACAGACCTATAACGCTGTTATGCGCATGTGTTAAATTACTTGAACACATAATATTCAAGCACATTTCTGTGTTCATAGAAAGCAATGGCTTAATTGATAGTCGTCAGCATGTTTTCCGACGCGGTTTGTCGACAGTCACGCAACTGCTCGAAATGGTCCACGACCTTGCCATCAGTTTAGACAATCAGAACCAAATTGATATCTTATTCTTAGACTTCGAAAAAGCATTTGACCGCGTTTCGCACCGTAAGCTACTTATCAAACTAAAACCAATTCTGAAAAACCACTCTTTATTAGCCTGGATCGAAGCATATCTAAACTGCAGGTATCAGTGCGTCACGGTTAACGGTCGCAGTTCACCGTCTGCGCCGGTTGAATCCGGCATACCACAGGGATCTATCCTCGGGCCTCTCTTCTTCTTGGTCTTTATTAACGATATCGTTCATGATATCCCGGTAAAGATACGACTTTTTGCAGACGACTGCGTACTTTATGTGGAAGTTAACGCCTATAGTGACCAAGTTCTTCTAAATAACTCTTTATCTAAAATCGAGAATTGGTGCTCTACATGGCAAATGAACATTAACCCGGAAAAAACTGTGGCGATGACTATAACCCGCAAGAAAGACCCTTTAAAATTTCAATACAGTCTGGGAAACCATTGCATGTCGTTTGTTTCAACATATACGCACCTTGGCCTTGTCATTACATCTGATTTAAGATGGAATGAACATGTATCATACATTTAAAAAAAGGCTTTGAGAAAACTGGGATACTTAAGACGGGGACTAGCTCAGGCCACCCACGAGATTAAACTACTTGCCTATAAAACATACGTGATACCAGTACTAGAGTATGCGTCGGCTGTCTGGGACCCGAACACACAAGTTAACATAGATAAACTAGAATCAGTAGAGAGGAAAGCTGTAAGATTTATATTTAATGCCTACCAATATGACACATCTCCAACAGCTCTCTTGGAAAGCGCAAGATTAGAAACTTTGGAATTGAGACGGTATCGTGAAAGAATGAAGCTATTTTATCTGATATATAATGACAAGCTAGCAATAAAGAAAATAAATACGTCCAACCAATCTTGCGTCGCGAAACGCGCTCATCTCACCCTAAAAAAGTTGCTGAACACCTATGCCATACCAATATATACAGGTACTCTTTTTTTCCTCGTTCGATTAACGACTGGAATAATTTGCCGCCCGAGGTTCTCGATAGCGCCGATCTAAAATCGTTCGTTCGCGCGTTGTCTGCACTGTCTTACTGACAATTTTATTTGATTTATTTTTTTACAGTGTACTTTGTTCTGACCCCCCATGCAGTCTTTATTGCTATTTAACTTGGTTGACGTGTTTTACTTAAACTTGTTCGTCTGTACTTATACCATTGCTTATGGCATTATTTGTATTGTGTGTGACATCTGTTGTCGTTTTGTTTGCGAGCATAACTGCCGAAGTTTACTTGTTAGACGTTAGGTTTTTGAGCGGCGTATGTATCTGCTCCAGCCTTTTTCACTGCGTTATATAAGTGGTAATTGCTTCTGCTGTGGTGCTAATGTGGTGTTAGTTATGTTGTAATATTACATAACTGTTTTGATTTGTGTGGGCGTTCATTCTATAGGATTTATACCTTTTTATTTTACTGCAGTAGGATCGGCTCTGCATTTCACTTTGTTCCTTCTGTATTTTCTGTGTCGTGATATTTTCAATGTATTGCTCACTCCTGCCTAAAGTCTGGCATTCAGACTGGCAGTATTTTCTTAAATAAAATAAATAAAATAAATGTGGACTTTGAAGCACTTGAATTGGCACCAGTTAAAAAATTTATGTAAGGCTGTGTTTAATCTTAGAGTTAAATATGTATTTTAACAGTCCTGATTATTTTGCACTTATGACTCTAGGCGACACTAAGGATCTTCTTTTCTGCTGCTTCTTTTCCTGCTTCTACTTCACTAGCAGTTATACGAAGGCCATCTGTGTATTTTAGAACCTATATAGTGAGGTAATAGGTATAATGTTCGCAACACTCTGAGAAAACTTGCACCCTCGAGGGTAGACGGGATGTCGAAACACCCTTTTGGCACCCTTACTTTCTCTGAAAATTTCCAAAATGGATGCATTCGTTAGCAGAACAACCTTAGTGCACCCTTTCATTAAGTGCAGGGTGCTAAAAGGGTGTTTTGTGCAAAACACACAATTTGCAGAATTTAAGGGTGCTCGGGCTCTTAACAATTCACCAACTCAAAAGCCATATAGGTGTGTAATTAGATTGGTTTACGCCAAGTCTTTGGATCACGTCATATGGTCAGACTAGGCTATGGATGTCAACCTAGTACTTCATGTACATGGCGTCACCTGTGGTGATGTGCAAAGACAGCTTTTTTTTACGTGCAAGCATACATGCCACGTCTGTGAAATCGGTGAGATTAAGGCGGCGGTCCCACTCCGGCGGCACGAGCCCCCGTTTTCAGTACTTTTGGAGCAACCGTGGCGGCTCTTCTACTTGGGATATAAAGTAGCGGTATATACCATAGAAAGCCTAATTCTTGTAGATTCCAAGTATATACAATATAAAGAAATTGATTAATGTGATTTAGAAATAAATGCTCAAGAACAAGCATGAGATACAGGGTTTTTGCGAACTGTGTCTCAGTTGTGCCCATATTTACAAGAAATTACCGCACTTACTGCATTGCGGCTTGCTCTGTAGCTTTAGGACATATTTATCTATTTCCTAGACGCAGCAAAATAATGTTGAATTTTTACTTTTTGCATAATTTGCTTTGGAAGATTCCAAAATAACGTAATCTTCTGTTGTAAACAGCCCGGCAACTAGACGCTCAAGGAATGAGTGAGTGAGTGAGTGAGTGAGTGAACTTTATTGGGTCCACAATAGACGCGAGTAAACTCGACGTCACCTGGCTAGGCCCACTCGGGGACCATCAGGTCAAACCTGATGGCCCTCTCGCGGGCCCTCTGGACTGCCAGGATTTGAGAGGCCTGATCCTGGGCCTTAATAAGCATCATAATTTCCTCTTGGGTGAAAGGGGGACCGGCAAATGCGCAGCCCCACAGGACATGCTCGAAGTCCGCATAACCACCACACAGGGGGCAGTCCGCTGCTGTGGTGGTTACCTCGATTTAGCTCGGCGTGGTGGTTAGCAGCACCCGCCCGCCATTGGCGCTCGCGTTCCACTTCGCGATTTCAACGTGCATGTATCGTCGCAGCCAAAGTGCCGCTCGAGAAACGGGCGTTGGCCCCGGCGAACGCGTTCCCGCCATTGCCACGTTGACGCTGCTCTGCCCGCAACGCTGTCTGCTCGGCTCGCCGTTGTCGCATGCGTTCGATATCTCGAGTTAGCTCGGCGTCGTGGTTAGCAGCATCCGCACGCCATTGGCGTTTGCGCTCAAGGAAGATAAATTTTGGATAAGTTAGAGTTCAAGGAATTTCCATTTAGGACGCAAAATTTAATTCATGTACCTTTATTAGTTTTAAACCGCAGCTTAGTAGCTTTCGTACCTTCCCGCAAAAGTGGGCAAAAGAATTCTAAATATTGCTCAATTTCGGTCACATTATTAGGAAAACTAATCCTCGGCTCCTCGGTTCCTCCGCTCGCCGTTGTCGCATGCGTTCGATATCTCGAGTTAGCTCGGCGTCGTGGTTAACAGAATCCGCCCGCTATTGGCGTTTGCGTTCCACTTCGCGATTTCAACGTGGACGTTTCGTCGCAGCCGAAGCCAAAGTGCCGCTCGAGAAACTCCCGCCGAAAGCGGGGGTTGGCCCCGGCGAACGCGTTCCCGCCATTGCCACGTTGACGCTGCTCTGCCCGCAACGCTGTCTGCTCGGCTCGCCGTTGTCGCATGCGTTCGATATCTCGAGTTAGCTCGGCGTCGTGGTTAGCAGCATCCGCACGCCATTGGCGTTTGCGTTCCAATAGAAACACAAACATGTAACCAATAATTGATAAACGCTTCAATACAGCGTCGGGGTTAACCCATTGGAACACCGTGGCCGCCGTTTCAGCTGCGCTGGTTAACCATCTGAACGGAGTGCTCGGGCATTTTACTTTAACAGCGAAACTGTTTAAGCCAGCCGTAATTTGTGGTGCGTGCCAAGAAACTTCCGCGCCGTAGCCATGGCAACCCGGAGGAGGATGAGACCACGTGCATGCATGCGCACGTGGTCTCTTCCTCGCCAGCTTCCTGCCTTCCAGACCCCCGCCTCTCTCCTCTCCGCGGCGCGCTGAGCCAGGAGAAAAAAAATCACAGCATATCCACGAAGTGAATGATGATGAGTGGGCGAAGCACCGGAGGATCATTCGGGTAAACCACAGCTACGGACGAGAGATAAAGAGAGCGCGCGTCAGGAACGAGAGAGAAAAAGTGGTCGCAGTTTCACCTGAAAGGCGAAACATCAATTGCGATAGCAAACTTGTAGAGAGCTATACGGAGTAATGATATTAGCTTTATCAGCTGTATAAACTTGGACATGCAGCAGCATCGGCAACACGTAGAACTGTTGTCGACGCCATCGGCGTTTTGCCCGCGTTCGCTCAAAATGCGTGCGGCGTTGGTGACTGTTGCCGGAGCCTGTGATATAAATAGGCACTTGGTGCTGCAGCTAAACGTCGCCTCCCTTCCCTCCCCCTCCCCCACGGCTTCTCGCGCGTCGGAAGAAGGTGCGTTTGCTCTACATATATGGTGATTGTAAAGGAGAAAAGAGACGCCTACTTCTGCAGCCCTTAAGCGGGCACGGCGCGGAACGCGCGTTTGTTCTCCGCCGTGCGTTCACTCCCCGTGAAAGACGCGCCCCTCGCGCCCTTTCACTCGCACATACAGCGTTCGGTGCGCGGCGACGATTTCTTCTCCAAATGACGTCATACGGAACCTCACGGCGACGGCGACGCCGACGGCAGAAATCTGCTTTTGAGTGTCCATATAATTGCTATCGCAATAAAATTACACCATCTTCCCGTAGGGGAACCCTGAGTAGTATGCGAAGCAGCCATGGTGTCGACTCAAGGTAGTTTTATCAGCTGTATAAACTTGGACATGCAGCAGCACCAGCAACGCGCAGAACTGTTGTCGACGCCGTCGGCGTTTTGCCCGCGTTCGCACCGAACGCGCGCAAAGTGGAACTGGAACCGGAGTGGAACCGGAAGTGGAAGCGGAACCGGAACGCCATCTAGTGAACACTTCATAAAACTACAGGTGGCTGCATACTACTACTACTACTACTACTACTACTACTACTACTACTACTACTACTACTACAGAGGAGGGAACGACCCACACCCTAAGGAGCTTCGCCCCTAAAACACCGCATATCCACGGGGTGAATGATGAGTGGGCGAAGCTCCGGAGGGAATCATCGGTAAACCGTGAATCTTCCGTGTAATTCGCCCAGTCTCGCCGCACTAAATCGAACGATTGACTTCCACCAATGACACGCGCCATATGTGACGTCATTGATTTTATAACAGCGCCCTTCATTATAATGGCACCATCTCCCGCTTAAGGGGACGCTAGCACAAACGCGTTAGAAACGTGCAGTACTCTCGAGTAAGGGGGAGAGGCCACAGCGTCTTACGCAGCCGTTTACACATGCCGGAACGTGCACCGCGTTTGCCGACGCCATCACATGACTGCTGAGAGAGTATAACCCCCGTATTCATAAACGCTCCTCGACTTGAACTTGACTTGCCACCGCCTTCAACGCGTTTCGAACGCGCTGCCCAAGGCGGTGGCAAGTCAAGTTCAAGTCGAGGAGCGTTTATGAATACGGGGGTAAGGCGGAGAGGCCACAGCGTCTTACACCAGCTTCTTACACGGGCCGTAACGCGCTAGCACAAACGCGTTAGAAACGCGCAGTCTTTCGTTAATGTTGGGTATTTATTGTCATCGTGGTGCGTGTGTCCATGTGCGCTTCGTGGCGTAGTGGTTAGCGCCGCGCGTTCGGAAGCGAGGGGTCCCTGGTTCGATTCCGCGCTACGAACACAACTTTCGGAATTTTTTTTTTCATAAAAGTAGACGTGGCTACCTACGACGACGACTACTATATATACTACTACTACTACTACTACAGAGAAGGGACAGACCCACACCCTAAGGAGCTTCGCCCCTAAAAAAAGGGCGAAAGCTTGCACTAGGCCGCGCAAAGCTCAAGACACAGCGAAGCTAGCCGAATGATATCGTGCGGCTAGCCTCCAACGCGTTTGGCTTCGGCAAGCGACAGCGTTCTTGGCACTGTACCAAACTTGGCTAGCCTGCCTGCGTTTGTAGCATGCCAGGAGCGCATGTCGCTCGTAGGCACCGACGCCTCCAGCGCTAGTCACGCGAAATGTCGCGAAAGGGAAAGTACCGCCGAAAATGATCGCTCGAGAATACCTTCCTACATGCGTAGTTAAGTTAAACCAAGTTAAGACCTAGCAGCAACTAAGTTAATACCTAGCAGTAGCAGCCAGTAAGTTTCGCTTCGCGCGACCGAGTGCAAACTTGCCCGTTTTTAAGCGAAGCTTTATAGGCTCACAAGTGTCGGACGTGGTGATGGTGGTGGCGGCGGCAGTGGTGTCACGCTGTAAAGTGGGCCGATCCTGGCGATTGTGCAGAAAGGGTCCAAGCTCAATGGCACATACCAGGGACAAAAAAGAAAGAGAGAAAGAGAGAGAGAGAAAGAAATACGGAGAGCGGGAAAGAAAGACAGAGAGAAATAAGAGAGAAAGATAGAGAGAACGAATAAAGAGAGAAGAAAGTCACCACGAAGGTCAGAGAAAGAGAAAGAAAGAGAGAGAATGAAAGAGGGAGAGAAATAAAGAAATAAATAAAGAGAAGGAAAGATAGAGAGAATGAGAAAGAGAGAAAGAAACTCACCACGAAGGTCAGAGAAAGAAAGAAAGAGAAAGAAGGGAAGAGAGAAATAGAGAGAAAGAGAAAGCGATAAGAAAGAAAGAAAGAAAGAAAGAGAAAGAAATAAAGAGAGAGAAAGAAAGATAATCACCACGAAGGTCACACGACAAGCTTCGCTTAGCCCCATTTTCTCGACAGGGGATGGGCTGGTGATTTTTTTTAACACTCGCTTCGTTTAGGTTGTTTCAGCTCGGTGTTGTTATATAGATTAGCTGGCAATCGTCAGCAAATTATAGCGCGTCATCCAGTCATAGTCCTTGAGGCACGTGTTCTTTCTGGTGTAACATTGGGGACGACGCAATATTATGCGCAGTAAGTCTGGTGCTGTTTCACGTAGTATCGCTTAAAATAAAGATTCGCAGATGCATGCGGATCAATCTGCTGCCGCTAAGAACACAACATTTATTGTGGAAGTGGCGCGCCCCGGGTCGTAAAGTGGAAACTTTGTCCGCTTCTCTGCTTCCTGCCTTTTAAGTCTTACTGCTAGCTTCACTTCAATTGTTTCAGCTTGGTGCTGATTTATAGACAGACTGAAGCACTAAAGAGCTTGTCGTCATTCTATCACAGCAGCTAGAGGCGCTACTGCCCTCTTAAAGTGCTGTGTTATTCCCGGACGGAGTGGTCGAGAGGTAATTTATCTGACTGGCAATCTATCGGTCTGCAGTTCGGATCTATGCTGTGGGGCTTTAGTTTTTATAATGGAACTCGGAAAACATGGCGGGATTACTGCGGCGTACGTCAGACTAACTAGTCTAGTGATAGAATAATAGATATTGCTGTAAAAAGTAAACAGTGTGCATTTCAGGAAACACACTGGGCAATGGTGCAACCCCCCCCCCCCCCAAAAAAAAAAAGAAAAAAAAGCGATTACGACTTCAAATGGGTGTACTAGTTTGCCTAAACACTTTTTCAATGGTTGTGAAGAGATGTAAACACTCCTAAGGGTGCACTTTACCTTAGTGTGGACCATGGAGGACGAAAAATAACTGATAGGCCCTACCCCCTCCGCGCGCTAGGAGAAAAGTTTGGAGGAAGTCACGTGGTATTTTTTCACTGTAGCGACCATGTTCTCGGGCCACAATGGCGGCTTTGTAATGGTTGTGTGCGCTCACACGTGTTGCTCCGTAGGTTTCGTACCGTGGCCAAGGCATGGTGCGTGCAGATTGCGTTAGTCTCCGTGTTTTGTTCCGCTGTGTTATCTAGACCGTGCTCTCCCATCTGTTGTTGGGGCCAGCTGGGATTGGAAGAAGTAAAACGCGTGAAACGAGCGCGCGTGCAACGCTGTACACCACGTACCACGCCATGGCCGAAGGACGACCTGGGAATATATATTTGCCGTCATCGGTGCATTCATGCTAACGAGTCATCACAGACTGAAACCGCTGTGCTTCAGAATATGTACGATAAAGTCCTTGCACGTCAGTGACAGCTGTGCAGTGCTTTTGACAGCGGACGACATCGTCCGCTGTTTGTGGCACGTATAACAGCCATGTGGAGGATGGGAAAGAACCGGCTGTTGTAACAAAGAGACGAACCACCCTTGCTGCAGTAATCTTATCGGTGTGCTCGAGGGGCGCAGGGGAGTCAAGGTTGGCGGAGGCGGTGCAAGAGTGAACAAGGCTCGACACAAGAACGTACGCCTGTTCGCACATCAAACGGCTGATGGCCGCACGTGGGCCAAGTCAACCCACTAGCCGCATGCGCACACGCTTACTTTTCGGCACCGCAGAACTTTGGTTGCGTGAAGTTTCACTTACCGTGAGAACAATATACCTCAGGCCGCAGTCAGTGTATTTAAAGGCGAAACGACGTTCTCCTCTGCCGGACTGTTCGTCGGCGCGCTGTGGCTCGTCACATCTCCGCGGTGCGTGGCCGCCCGAAACATGTTCAATAAAGCAAAACGATTCCTATAAAGCCTGACCGGCATACGTGTTTGTTCTCATGAACTGCAGATGGACTTGCCATAGGTCGTGTCGCGATGGAATACACCGCGATTGGATCCCTTGGTCGGATCACTACGGCGCGCGAACGTGCGCGCAGCCTGGCGTGGCTGCGTGCCGAAGGCGAGGAATGTGAACAAGAGAGAAGAATCTGGCCCGATATGTTGCCGGAGTAACGCCGACTTCCGGCGTCACTAGCTTCACAAAGAGTGACGTCAGGGCCCCTCCTCAGTATTTTTATTGCGATAGCAATTATATGGACACTTCAACCGGATTTCTGCCGTCGCCGTCGCCGTGAGGTTCCGTATAGATAAAATCTTCGCCGCGCGCCGTATGCCCCAGCGGAAGCGTGCGGGGACGCGCGCTATCACGGAGAGCGAACGCACTCAATCTCCTACGCGCAAGCAAGGAAGCGGAAAGCCAGCGCCGGAGGGAGCAGGGGGGGGGGGGGGGCACTTCTCTGCCAACAACCGCGCTCGTCGCTCGTCCGCACAGTCTCTTATCTCTCCCACGCGCAAGCAAGGAAGCGGTAAGCCAGCGCCGGAGGGAGTGGGGGTGGGGGGGGGGGGGGGCGCACTTCTACGCTGCCAACAACCGCGATCGTCGCTCGCTCGCACCGTCTCTTATCTCCACACGGCTCTGACCTTTATGCGCTCAGTTTCTTCTTCCTCCATGGTGTGAACCGATGCAGTTTTCATGACGCCCTTTTGGGTCCGTTGTAGCATACTGTCATGTTGTGTGACGATGAAGGATGACGCAGTGTCAAAATTGTGAGTTACGAATTTAACTCTTTATGGAGCGAACCTGTACCGCCCAGCAAAGCAAGTAACACTCAAGCACAACGATAGGTGCGAGCAAAGTCGGGGACCGTCAAGATTCCGATCTGTGGGTCAAGTGCGTCGGCTTTTATACATGCTTAAAATCTAATCAGCGCAAATAAACGAGGATGCAAGCGACACATAAACACACGACCAGCGCTGTACTACCAGTTGCAATCTTAATTAGAAAATTAGAAAAAAAAACATGCTTTTGAAATGTCGCCCCATCGCAATTGTCATGAGACAGGGGCGCCGGATCGGGTGGGGGGGGGGGGGGGGCAGTCGCCCGCACATGTGCTAAACCGATGGGGGCATGCCCCCAGACTTTATGTTAACTTTATGATCACTTTATGTTGACTGCAGTAACCATTCCTTAGACTTGTTCTTCTTTCTGCGGTTTTACGTGCCAAAACCAGTTCTGATTATGAGGCGCGCCGTAGTGGAGGGATCCGGATTAATTTTGACCACCTGGGGGTCTTTAACGTGCACTACAACGCAAGCACACGGGCGTTTTTGCATTTCGCCTCCTTCGAAATGCGGCCGCCGCGGCCGGGATTCGATCCCGCGATCTCGTGCTCAGCAGCACAACGCCTTAGCTGACTGAGCCACCCCGGCGGATATTCCTTAGACTTGGTCTTGCAGGATGCCAGCAGTGTGCGCCGTTCCATAGAAACGGCATTCCTGGAACTAGTTCCTTTTAAGAGGAACGGAGTAACGCCACCGTTCAATTAAGGGTGGGTGGAACTGTAACGGTAACTCGTTAGGTTTACCACGGAACGGCGGAGGGAATGGTGTTCCTTCTGTAAACGTTCCATGGCATTGAACACATGCATGCACGTACGCAGCACATCATGCAGGGCGGATGGGCGACCGCCGTGAGGCGCAAAGAACTACCGCTTGCCTGTCACGTGACTATGGTGCATTTTTTCGTGAGTTATCCGCTATATTCGTTTATGACTAGGCTTCAAGATTGTCGTGTGACGCTCCCTCCTGTAAACCATAAACATAAAGACAGAGTTTGCTGCGGTGGCAAAACCAGCCAGCGTAGCTGTTTTCACCTCGTCCGCGCCCGAAGATTTCTTCTCGTTCAAGCACCAAACCCTTCCAGCCGAGGAACAAGATGAGCTGTCGCTGTACCTGCTGGTACCAGTTGACAACCCGCTGTCACAGATGAAGAACTTCGAGGGATTGAACCAACTTTTCCTCAAGTACAGCACGGCAGTGCCCTCAAGCGCTTCGGTGGAACCGCTCTTCAGCATTGCCAATGAACTGCTGACGAAGAAACGGGTCCGTCTGTCGGACACCAACATCAAGATGCAACTCTTGCCGAGTTCAAACAAGGGACTTTACTAAGTTGCGAATATGTATTGTGGACATTTTTCTTCCGCTCACACTGCAATATTGAATCAGCATTCATTAAACGCCTATATATTGTTCCTTTCGATGCGGTTTCTTGTGCAAGAAATTTATTTATATTGGTGCATATGAGTAACGTAATATCATCAGCAATTTCACTTCTGATGAAATCGAATTCTATACTGACCTGTATTCAAAGCAAGACAAGATACTGGCGCAGTTATGATGATGGCGCGAACCGTACCACGCGCACCGCTGTTCGCGTTTCACTTGGAACTATCCGATAGCACTTACGGTTTCGCGGTTTCGCCGCACTGTGCGATAATACTCGCCCTATGCTGCGATATTTTAGTATCTGTATTCTTTGGTTGTTATTTCCTCGCTTTGAACTAAAAGAGAACCAGAACAGAAAGGAAAAGAGGCAGCATCACATCGCAGTGCGGTCAAACCGGATGTGCGCGCCTGTCAATGGTGAGGATAGGACGGCGCACACTATAGCTTCTGTTATGCTTCGGCCACGCGCTCCTTTGTTCGCGTTTAATTTAACAACGCCAATTTAACAATTAACAACGCCAAGAGAGGACAGGGAGACGTTCTTCAAGAACAGCAGGACAACCTGTTCAAACAAAACAGCACAAAGACACGTCTTCTTCGTTCTCTAAGAATCCCACTGACCCACTAGACGGAGTCCGTTAATGTCCCCATCGTCGTTGTCGTCTGCCTAGAACACGCGCGTCACTTGCCCCTCCCTAGAAGAGCATCAGCCCGATGCTGGACCAGAAATGTCACTTGCGGAAGTGAGGGTCCCTCACATAGTCATTCGCTCACATACGGCTGAGTCGGCGCAATACTCGATATGGGCCGAAGTATCGCCTTAACAGCTTCTCAGAGTAGTAGCTTTGCCGCACTCTGCCCAATGTGCGCGTGTAGCCTAAGTGACCAGAAGTCACCTCGTTGTGACAGGCTTGAAGTACTTCCGTACGAAGAGCTGCAGGAATGACGAGCAGATAGGGGGACCCGGTCGAAGAAAAGTTTCTTTTGTAAAGGACGTTGGCCCGTAAACAAAACGATGCCAATCCTCTTGCGAAAACTCAAGGTGCTTTCGCAGATCTTCCTTATAAGTAATTGATTAGACCAAGCAACTCAGGGTCGTCCCGTTGTTGCTGAGCGATGACGGAGGTGACCAGAACACAAAGAAATGCTGTTTCATCTTCGAGTGAACAGGCCGACTCTATCGGGGATCGAGACAGGCAGTTAGCATCCGTATGTCGCTTCCCCGACTTGTACATGAAGGTCATGTCAAACTGCTGCAGCCTTAGGCTCCAACGCGCCAATCGTCCAGAAGGATCTTTAAGGTTCGTCAACCAACACAGTGAATGGTGGTCGCTGAGAACTTTGAACGGGCGGCCATACAAATATGGGCGAAATTTCATAACCGCCCATACCACGGCGAGGCATTCTTTCTCAGTTGTGGAATAATTTGCCTCTGTGCGTGAGAGCGTTCTGCTTGCGTAGGCAATCACTCTTTCCGTGTCCTCCTGCCGCTGCACAAGAACAGCTCCCAAGCCAACATTGCTGGCATCAGTGTGGAGCAACGTAGGAGCGGTATCATCAAAGTGGGCAAGCACTGGAGGTGTCTGGAGACGTTGCCGCAAGACGTTAAATGCACCTTGCTCTTTGTCGCCCCATACAAAAGCAACGTCGTCTCTCGTGAGGCGAGTTAACGGCGACGCAATGTGAGCAAAATCTGCAATAAACCGCCAGTAATAGGCGCAGAGACCGAGGAAGCGCCTGACAGCCTTTTTATTGGATGGTACGGGAAACAGTGCGACGGCGGCAATTTTTTCAGGATCCGGGCGGACACCGGCGTGGCTGACGACGTGACCGAGAAACTGTAGTTCCGCAAAGCCAAAGTGGCACTTCTCCGGTTTCAGGGTGAGGCCGGCGGATCGTATGCACTGCAAAACTGCTTCAAGCCGTTCGAGGTGTTCTTCAAACGTTGCGGAGAACACGATGACGTCGTCGAGGTACACTAAGCAGGTTTTCCACTTCAGACCCGAAAGCACAGCATCCATGAGGCGTTTGAATGTAGCAGGGGCAGAGCACAAGCCGAAAGGCAAAACATTAAATTTGTATAGGCCGTATGGCGTCACAAAAGCAGTTTTTTCACGGTCCCTCGGGTCTACCTCAATTCGCCAATATCCGCTTTTTAGGTCCATTGAAAAGAAGTAACGTGCGTGTCGAAGCCTGTCGAGGGAATCGTCGATACGGGGAAGCGGGTACACGTCTTTCTTCGTCACCTGATCTAGTTTTCGGTAGTCCACACAGAAACGCAAGCTGCCGTCTTTTTTCTTGACTAGAACTACAGGGGATGTCCAGGGACTCGTTGATGGTTGGATCACGTCGTCCTCAAGCATTTTTGCCACCTGTTGTTGTATGGCTTCACGTTCTCTGGGAGCCACACGATAAGGATTTTGGTGAATAGGTCTTGCCGTATCCTCTGTAATTATTCGGTGCTTTGTTAGAGGCGTCCTACCGACTCTTGACGTCGACGCAAAGCAGTCGTTGAACTTGGCTAGTAGCGTAAGAAGTCGTTCGCGTTCGAGCTGCGGCAAAACAGTGCTGACGTCAAGTGCTGGAGCTCGGTCTTGTGTCGGCGCTTCTTCGAGTAGTGAACAGCAGCCGCGAACATCCGCGACACCATCACAATAAGCCACAGCCGTTTTTTGGGAAGGTGCCGTCGCTCTGTTCTAAAGTTTGCTAGCAATAGATTCGTGCGCCCGTCGGTGACATTTACAATTCCTCGTGTGACAGAGATACCGTGAGTAAACAACACGATGGTTATTTGGTCGGCAACTCCTTCGCAATCAAACGGTACTTCACATACCACGAAAACAAGGATGCATGACTGAGGTGGGATTACGACGTAGTCTTCTGTTAGACGAAAGGAGTTGTGTTGCGGCGATAAGCAATGGACTAGAGCACTGCACGGGCTCGGGCTTACCCGAAAGCCCGAGCCCGGCCCGGCCCGTGGGCCGGGTCGGGCCGGGTAGGGCGGTTTTTTCACGGGCTCGGGTCGGGCTCGGGCACGGCATGTGCTTTTTGACTCGGGCCCGGGCCGGGCTCGTAGTTTCTAGTCTTGTGCACGTAACGTGCAGCGAGTTATCCTCGCGCGTCTCGAATCTGAAAAATCTGTTGCCCCGGCGCAGCTGGAAGCTAGCAGTGCAGCTCCTGCGTACTTCCCTTTTCTTCCGTCATATTTTGCGCTGTTTGAACAGAATGTAAAGTTCCAGAAAGACCAAAGTCGCCTCAAACCAAAGGACGCCCTTGTATTGCTTACCCAAATCAACGTAATTAATGCTTTCAGCGCGGTGCAATCGCGTTCGCCACTTCCAGATTCTTCAAAGGCGAATTGGTAAAACGATTGGCGAATTGGTAAAACACAACCGCCACAGGTTGCACAAGTGCACGAGGGAAAGTCAAAATTGAACAATAACGGGCACCAAAACATGAGAAACCGCACCCGAATGACGAAGCCACGCGGACGCTGGAGCTGACATTATGTGATATCGATGGCGAGTGGTCAGCCGTCGTATGGTGCATGTTTCGGTATCATATGCGACGTTTCGATATCGCGTTCTGCTTTTCGCTTTCACGTTCAACGCTGGGTGTTGCCTAAGTTTTATATCTGTATGTTTTTCCCCGCGGAAATTTTGGCCAATTTTTCCAACTGCGCCAAAATAAAAAACGAAAAAAAAAACTGTTCTTTCCGGAATTTTCCCGTTTTTTCCGCACTTCGCATCTCTAGTCGTGGCTGCGCTTCGGCTAGAGTGTACTAGAATACGGTTGAGGTGGGACAAGGTGCTGGGGCGGCGCATGCTTTGCAGTGAGGCGCCTGACGTGGAAAAATACTGTGGCGGCGCTGCGATAGAAGTGTCAAGAACGCGCCGTTGGAAACTGCTGGCGATACTGCTCGGCAGGGTCATTCCTACTACTTTGCGCGCTGGTATTTGCGTTCAGACCGCTCAAATGGTGTTCATAATTGCATATGACATGTATTTATGCCTTAAAAATAAATTCCTTTTATTCTCTTCTTTATTTTAGTTTTTTAATGGCGCTCGGTGGTCTTCTTCGGTCTCGGGCCGGGTTCGGGCCGGTTTCGAGTCGGGCCGGGCCGGGCTCGGGCATAAGGTAAAGGGTTAGCGGGCCGGGCCGGACGGGTAACGCAGCTTATTTCCCGGCCCGGGCCGGGCCCAGGTCTCTCCATAAAACTTTCGGGCGGGCTCGGGCGGGCAGCCTAACGTAAAAACGGGCCCGGGCGGGGCCCGGGCTGAAAAAATTGGCCCGTGCAGTGCTCTACAATGCACTAAACCAGGGCTCTTATAAAACGTCATGATGCAGTCTGGAATGTTAATTACGGCGCCATATTCTCTTATAAAATCCATTCCAATAATCAAATCCTTACAGCACGCGGGAAGAACGATGAAAGCGGCCACGAAAGAAGAGTCTCCAATGTTAATTCTTGCAGTACAACTTCCAGTAGGCATGAGTAAATGGACGCCTGCCGTCCTTATGTGAGGTCCCGTCCATGGCGTCTTTACTTTCTTCAGGCGAAGGGCGAGTTCCTGACTTATTATAGAGAAGTCGGGACCAGTGTCGACTAACGCTGTCACCGGCTGCCCATCCACGAGAACATCAATGTAGGCGCTCACAATTTCTTCGGGGTCGGCGTTCAGCAGCGGGAATGTTGGGGGCTTTTGATGGTCTTGCGGCGGGCCTGCAATCTTACCCCCAGAGGTCGCCGCCTTCAGTTTCCCCGGTGGGGGCTGGCGACCTTCGTCTTTGAAGGTCAGCAAAAGTGCGTCCAGCAGGCATCTGGCGTGGAGGGGTTGGAGAGCGCGACCGACGGCCGAAATCGGTTCGATCATTGGGTGCGGATGCGTGATACGGGTGTGCTATGGGAGGTGCCTGAAAAGCAGCGTCGTCGCGGCGTAGCATGGCGTCGTCATTTGCACGTCGAACATCAGACCACGGATGAAGAGGTCGAAATGATAAGTCGCGATGCCAACAATGGCGCGAAATATGGCCGGCACCTCCGCAGTTAAAAAAGAGAGGGCGGTTATCGACGGTGCGCCACGCGTCGGATCTTCGAAAGTGCGGCCGTCTCGTAGAGTCGTTTTGCGGCGTGGACCAAGAAGACGCGAATGACGGCTGGCGGTATGACTGCATCGGCATCACGGGTGCGCTCCTCAAAGCCGCCTCTTGTGGCGGTGACCAAGGAGCGGCTGTCGGAGGCTGGTGGTATGGCGGTGTGGTTGAAACGGGTGAGGGACGTTGGACGGCGGCGGCGTAAGTCATGGGACGCTGTTGGTCTTGAAGATCGGAAGCTGGGAGCGCCTGCCTGATTTCGTCGCGTACCACTTCGGCGATTGACGCGACGGGTCTATCCACTGTCGGTGTCATAATTCTGTGAATTTCTTCTCTGACGAGCTCCCTGATCATTTCACGCAAGGAGCTCTGATACTGTGGAGTCAATGCGGCGGCATTGATTGCGGTGCTGGTGGACAGTCGGTCGCACTGCCTGCACCGTTGATGAAGAGCCCTCTCAATAGCCGCAGCCTCTTTGACAAAATCAGCGACGGTGACTGGAGGTACAAGCCCCGCGAACAACTGCTCTTTTACACCTCGCATGAGGTAGCGCAGCTTCCTATCCTCGGTCATGTTCGGGTCGGCTCTATGAAAGAGACGGGCCATGTCTTCGGCAAACATTGTGACCGACTCGTTGGCTTGTTGCACTCGTAGCTCCATCAACTGCTGGGCACGGTCGCGTCGGTCGGCACTTGCAAACGTATCGGTGATTTTCTGCCGAAAGTCACGCCATGTCGATAGGCTAGCTTCCCGGTTCTCGTACCAAGTACGGCCACTGTCGTCAAGCGCGAAATAGACGTGGGACAGCTTTTGCTGCCCAGTCCACTGGTTAATCTGAGCGACGCGCTCGTACTTGTCAAGCCAGTCTTCAATGTCTTCAAAGGCCGCACCGCGATAGCGATCGGGAACCAGCGGCTGAAGGACAGTTACCGGTTGTTGACTGGGAGACCGGCTGCATTGGGGTGCTTGCGGTGGGCTGGTTTCGGCCATCGCCAGATGTGTGGAGCTCCTGGAAAGATGTGGTTGAAGAGGGGAGAACTCCGGGGCAAGGCCTAGCAGTCGACGACTGAAGCGATGCACGGGGGTCGTAATTGGCGACAATGCGTCCGGGCTAGATGAACGACTCCCAGAAGGAGTCCGGAGCATCAGGCGTGGTCAATATACCCCGCACCTCCACCACTGTCGCGGTACAACGCCAAAAGAGGACAGGGAGACGTTCTTCAAGAACAGCAGGACAACGTGTTCAAACAAAACAGATGATGATGTCCTCAGCACATGGCTCGTACCCACTTCGGGGGATAGGCCAAGAATTGAGCACCTGAACTTTTAGATATGCATTCTGAAACTACTGTTAATGTGCAATTTAGTAATCAGAACAACAGACAGATTAATTTTCCTGAACTGCATAATTTATAATAATAATGCTGTAGGAATTAACGTGACGGCGGCGAACTAGCCGTGCCGTCGTTCCTACTCAAAAGGCGGCGAGCTTGCCAGGAGCCGAGCGGAGGCTGCCACGACCAGCGTCTCACGTCCGGGTCGCCAAGCTATAGTAGTCGCGTCGCCCGCCGCCGCTCCCGTGTCGGCGGGCGACCACGTCCGCACGCAACGAACGCAGAGATGCAATCTGTGTTTATTACGCGCGTCCTGCGCAACGCCGCGTTGGCGCTGCAATCGGGAGTGCGCGTCTTGCGCAACGCTGTATTGGCGCTGCAATCGAGGGCGCGCCCCCACAAATGCCATGAATTAAAACTGAAATATCTCCCAGAGAATTGTAAAAGTGGGGATTTAAAATTTTATTCGTTTTGTTGATTGAATGAAACCACGAACGGCATCAAATACGTCCCTGTGGCTAAAGCCCAATACCGAGGCACCGAAAGTGAGTACTTTTGCTGATGTTAAATTTACCCCTAATTTAGTAAGCGGTATTTCAAGAAGTCTTTTTCTTTGTAATTTATACCGACGACATATTAAAAAAATAGTGTTCTACGGTTTCTATTTCTAGGCAGAATTGACACAGCGGCGATATCGCCAGACCAGCCCTGTGTAAATATAGGTTTAATGGTGGGACACGGCAACGTAATTTTGTAAGGATGACTTCCCATTGTCTTGATGGACACCAAGGAATTTTCCACGGAAATTTTAGGTGCTGAAATTTAGTCCATGATGTTATTGTTTCCATGATATCTCTACGAATTGTATATTGCCGACATCTGATCGCTGTTATTTGCGCCACCACTGGAAGGACCGATAGTATCGGTCCATTCAGGGATGCTCGCGCTAATGAATCGGCCATTTCATTTATATGTAATCCGCAGTGTCCTGGTACCCATAATAATTTTATAAGATTCAGCTGGGGGGGAACTAATGTTAGAAAGGTCTTTAGAGCCGGTGAATTTGTTGAAGCTGCAAGCGCAGTACAGACAGAAAGGGAATCTGTTATAATTACCGCGCTGGATTCATTTAAAGGGAGTTTCCGCAAAGCTAGAATCATTGCTAAGAGCTCAGCTTCAAATACGGGAGTAAAATCTGGTAGTCTGAAGGAGAATGACCAGCCAAGCGAAAGCGAGAAAATGCCTACGCCCGCCCTTTCGTCGTTCACGGAAGCGTCAGTGGCTATTATGTTAATTGTGTGTACGTGTGCAAGGTAATCTTGCAACATATTATTCAATAACCGGATTGAATGAAACGTAGGGTTCTGTGGGAAAATTTCATCCGATTCAATCTTTAAATTTTGATTTGAATCATATGATGGAATAACGTCTCGAATTTTTACATTCAAGCTGTATAATTGCTTTTGTACAAAATAACCTGTGGGGTGTGAAAACGTGGCCAATGAGCAAGAAAGAAGGAGTTTGGATCGTTTATAAATACATATTCAGATCGTCTAACTGGAGAACTGTAAAATTTGAGAAATGTTTGTATTGTTAAGATGCGGAATCTGCAGGGCAATGTTGGTAGGCGCGCTTCCTGATAAATAACATTGTTTGCTACAAACCGAGGGAGTCCCAGGCACAGGCGCAGGGCTTCACGCTCCAATAGAACCGGAGGCTTAGTTTTATAAGCAGGGCTTCCCGAGAACAATACACAGCCGAATTCCAATATTGGACGCATGTACATTTTGTATATCATTATGAGGGCTTCCCTACGTAGCCCATATTTTCGGTTGCTCAGTCTGCGTAGTAAACCTAAAGCACGCTGAGCCTTAGATGCCACGTTTTCTATATGTGGACTCCAGTGGAGTTTTCCGTCATAAATGGTACCTAAATATTTAAGAGACTCAACCTGCGGAATGTTTTCTCGATTGTAAAATATAGAGAGCAAAACAGAACAGAGACACGTCTTCTTCGTTCTGTAAGAATCCCACTGACCCACTAGACGGAGTCCGTTAATGTCCCCACCGTCGTTGTCGTCTGCGTAGAACACGCGCGTCAATATATATATATATATATATATATATATATATATATATATATATATATATATATATATATATATATATATATATATTGTCACGGGTCAACGCGAACAAGAGACCACACGTGGAACAAGACGGCGGAGCAGCTTCAGAATCACCAGCACAAAGACATCTTCTTCGTCTTCGAACACCCTGTCCTACTACTCAGAGTCAGTTAATGCATATACTGTCATCGTCGTTTAAACGTCTATAGATAGAGTACGCGTCATTTGCTCTCTCTCCAAAAGAGCATCGCCTCGATGCCTAGACAATAAAGTTCGCTTGGTGAAAACGAAAGTCCCTCGTACAGTCACTCGCTGACGTAGGGCTTCATGCGCACTACGTGCACAAGTTCAGAACGGTGTTGGCGGCGCCTTGTGCAGTGAGGGCTATCTGGAACGACCTCGTATGTGACGTCACTTAGCCGACGCAGCACTTTATAGGGTCCGAAATATCGCCTCAGAAGCTTCTCGGATAGTCCCCGTTTTCGTATAGGCGTCCAGACCCATACTCTTTCATCGGTTTCATAAGTTACAGGCCTATGATGGGCATTATAGCGACCTGCATCGTATGCTTGCTGCTGGTGTATTCGCACGCGTGCGAGCTGCCTGGCTTCTTCTGCACGTTGCGTAAACGCATCGGCATCCGTGTCAATGTCGTCAGGTTCGTGTGGTAGCATGGCGTCGAGCATCGTCCTTACTTCACGTCCGTGTACAAGGCTGAATGGAGTCATCCGTGTAGTTTCTTGTTTAGCCGTGTTATAAGCAAACGTGATATAAGGCAGAATCTCGTCCCAATCGTTGTGCTCTATATTCACGTACATGGAAAGCATGTCTTCGAGTGTTTTGTTCAGGCGCTCTGTTAGTCCGTTTGTTTGTGGATGGTAGGCTGTTGTCTTTCGGTGACTTGTGCCACTGAGCATCAGGACGTTATCTAAAAGCGCGGCTGTGAATGCGGTGCCTCGGTCTGTTATGACGATGGTTGGTGCGCCATGTCTCAGCACAACATTCTCTATGAAAAATCGGGCCACCTCTGCTGCTGTGCCTCTCTGGATAGCTTTTGTTTCGGCGTAGCGAGTGAGATAGTCAGTTGCTACAATAACCCAGCGGTTACCACTAGTAGAGGTAGGAAGCGGACCCAAGAGGTCCATTCCGATCTGGTCAAATGGTGTTTGCGGTACCTGAACGGGTTGTAGCAAACCGGCTGGTTTCGTTGGAGGTGACTTGCGCCGCTGGCACTCTAGGCAGGTCCGAACGTGATGTTTCACGGCAACGGGCAGTCCTGGCCAATAATATCTTTGTCGCACTCTGTTCAGTGTCCGCGTATATCCTAGATGCCCAGAAGTGACCTCGTTGTGGCATGCTTCCAGTACTTCACTACGAAGAGCAGTAGGAACGACGAGCAAATAGCTTGATCCGCTCGATGAGAAGTTCATTTTGTATAGGACTTTGTTCCTTAAGCAAAATGATGACAATCCTCTTGCGAAAGCTTTAGGTGCTGTCCTAGTTCGTCCGTCCAAGAAATTAATCAGGTCAAGCAACTCAGGGTCGTCACGTTGTTGTTGTGCGATGGTAGACGTGTCGAGAAGACCAAGGAATGCTGTTTCCTCTTCATCGGTCGAAGGAGCTGACTCAATGGGTGACCGAGACAGGCAGTCAGCGTCGGTATGCCGTTTCCCTGACTTGTGCAGGACCGTCATATCAAACTCTTGCAGTCTCAGGCTCCAACGTGCTAATCGCCCGGATGGATCTTTCAGATTTGTGAGCCAGCAAAGCGAATGATGGTCGCTGATAACGTCGAAGTGACGACCGTACAAATAAGGGCGAAATTTTGTAACCGCCCATACCACGGCGAGGCACTCTTTCTCAGTTGTAGAGTAATTTACTTCTGCGCGTGACAGCGTTCTGCTTGCATAAGCGATCACTCTTTCTGTGTCCTCCTGGCACTGCACAAGCACAGCTCCGAGACCAACATTGCTGGCATCAGTGTGAAGCATTGTCGGAGCTGTCTCGTCAAAGTGGGCAAGCACAGGGGGCGTTTGTAACCGGTTCCGCAAATCATGAAATGCAGCTTGCTGTTCGTCACCCCATACAAACGCAACGTCATCTCTCGTGAGGCGAGTTAACGGCGACGCAATGCGAGCAAAGTCTGCAATAAACCGCCGATAATATGCGCAGAGGCCGAGAAAGCGCCTGACAGCCTTTTTATCTGAAGGAACAGGGAACTGTGCGACAGCGGCAATTTTTTTAGGATCCGGGCGGACTCCCGCGTGGCTGACGACATGGCCAAGGAACTCTAGCTCCTCAAAGCAAAAGTGGCATTTCTCAGGCTTTAGGGTGAGGCCGGCGGACCGTATAGACTGCAGAACGGCTTCGAGCCGTTCAAGGTGCTCTTTAAACGTTGCGGAAAACACTATGACGTCGTCAAGATAGACTAAGCAGGTTTTCCACTTCATCCCCGAAAGCACGGTATCCATAAGCCGTTGAAAAGTAGCAGGTGCAGAGCACAAGCCGAAAGGCAAGACCTTAAATTCGTATAGTCCATCTGGCGTGACAAAAGCGGTTTTCTCACGGTCTCTCGGGTCTACTTCAATTTGCCAATACCCGCTTTTTAAGTCCATGGAAGAGAAATAACGAGCGTTTCGAAGCCTATCAAGTGAATCGTCTATGCGGGGAAGCGGATACACGTCTTTTTTTGTCACCTGATTTAGCTTTCGATAATCCACACAAAAACGTAGGCTGCCGTCCTTCTTCTTTACCAAAACTACAGGTGATGCCCAGGGGCTCTTGGAAGGCTGAATCACATCGTCTTCAAGCATTTGGTTTACCTGCTGCTGTATCGCTTCACGTTCTTTTGGGGCCACACGATAAGGGTTTTGGTGAATCGGTCTCGCTTCGTCCTCTGTGATTATGCGGTGCTTGGTTAGGGGCGTTCGACCGACTCTTGACGTCGTCGCAAAGCAGTCGTGGAACTCGGCCAGTAGCGCAAGAAGTCGTTCTCGCTCACGTTGCGGTAAAGTAGTGTTAACGTCAAGCACAGGTGCTGGGTCTTGCGCATGCGCTTCTTCTAGTACTGAAAAGCACCCACGAACATCAGCGACATCGTCAAAATAGGCGACAGCCGTGCCCTTTGGTAGGTGCCGTCGCTCTGTGCTAAAATTGGTCAACAACAGGTTCGTGCGCCCATCGGTGACATTTACGATGCCTCGTGCAACGGCGATACCGTGAGTAAATAACAAGGGGGTTACTTGGTCTGCAACTCCTTCACAATCAAACGGTACGTCACATGCGACCGAAACAAGGATACATGACCGAGGTGGGACGATCACGTCGTTTTCGATTAGACGACAGGCGTTGCGTTTCGGCGATAAGCAGTGAATTAAATCCGGTGTCCTGTGAAACGTAACCAAGCGGTCCGGGATGTTGATTATGGCGTCGTATTCCCGTAGAAAATCCATGCCTATGATTAAATCTTTACAGCATGGTGCAAGAACGACGAAAGTTGCCACGAAGGACGAACCTCCTATGGTGACTCTCGCCGTACAGCTACCAGCAGGCGTGAGCAGTTGGCCGCCCGCAGTCCTTATATGAGGTCCGGTCCAGGGAGTTTTTACTTTCTTAAGGCGAACGGCTAGAGCTTGACTCATTATCGAATAATCGGCACCAGTGTCGACTAGCGCTGTCACTTGCAGTCCGTCAACTGAAACAATAATATCGGCGCTCACGATTTCGTCGGTGTTAGAGTTTGTCGGCTTCACGGCGTCCTGCGGCGGGATTATTGGGGGTTTTTCATCGTCTTGTTGGCCCGCAACCATACCCCCAGAGGTCGCCGCCGTTAGTTTCCCCGGCGTGGACTGGGCGACCTTCGTCCCCGGAGGTCAGCAAAAGTACGTTCATTCGGTGCAGATGAATGAGCAGGGGACGGAGAGCGTGACCGCCGGCCAAAATCGGTCTGGTGGTTGGACTGAGAGTCGTCGTTCAGAGTGCGCGTCGCGGGTGCACCTTGAAAAGCAGCGTCGTCGCGGCGTAGCATGTGGTCGTCACTGGTGCGTCGACCGTCAGACCAGGATTGATAAGGTCGAAATGAGGCATCGCGGTACCAGCAATGACGTGAGACATGGCCGATGCCTCCGCAGTGATAGCAGAGGGGGCGCCTAGTGACAGTGCGCCATACGTCCGTTCTTCGAATTTGCGGCCGCCTCGAAGGCTCGTCTTGTGGCGGTGACCAAAATGCAGCTGACGGCGGCTGGCGGTAGGACGGGATCGGCACAACGGGCGGATGTCTCAAAGGTTCCTTTGTCGGTGATGACCATGGTGTGGCCCTCGGTGGCTGATGGTGCGACCGCATGGGCGTCATAGCTGGTTGACGTCGGACAGCGTCGGCGTAACTTAGGGGGCGCTGCTCATGAACAGGATCGCCTGCCGAGAATGTGTAACTTACGGGGCGCTGCTCGTGAACAGGATCGCTTGCCGAAAACGCTTGTCTAACTTCATCACGGACGATTTCAGCGACTGATGCCATGGGTGGGCCCACTGCCGGTGTCCAGAGCTTCTGAAGTTCTTCGCGAAGAATCTCCCGAATTATATCACGGAGGGAGTTCTGACTGGTAACGGTCATTGCGGCGGAGTGGATAGGAGTGCTGGTGGGCAAGCGATCGTACTGCCTGCCTCTTAGATGGAGTGCGCGTTCAATACCAGTGGCTTCCTTTATAAAATCAGCCACGGTACTCGGTGGATTGCGCACAAGTCCGGCGAATAGTTCTTCTTTTACGCCACGCATAAGGTAGCGCAACTTCTTTTCCTCAGTCATGTGAGGGTCAGCTCTACGACACAGGCGGGCCATGTCCTCGGCAAACATTGCCACAGTTTCATTTGGTTTCTGGAACCGCAACTCAATTAGTTGCTGAGCACGATCCCGTCGATCAACACTCGCAAATGTCTCAGTGAGCTGATGTTGGAATTCATTCCACGTGGTGATGTTGGCTTCACGGTTCTCAAACCACGTGCGAGCACTACCGTCGAGGGAGAAATAGGCGTGGGAGAGCTTTTGTTGAACAGTCCACCCATTGACCTTGGCAACACGTTCGTACTGGTCAAGCCAGTCTTCAACGTCTTCATGCGCGCCACCATGAAAGCGATCGGGAACCAGTGGTTGCAGAAGGGTTACCTGGGACGGACTGTGAGTAGAGCTGTCTTCCGGAACTCGTGGAACCTGTGGCGGGCTGGTGGTCGCCATTGACAGAGGTAGACAGGGCTCGGAAGAGCGTTCTTGCAGGGGGTTGAGCTCGGGAGCAAGGCCTAGCAACCGCCGACTGAAGCGATGCACAGGAGTTATTGGAGATGGGCTAGATGAACGGTTTCCGGGAGGAGTCTGGATCATAAGGCGGGGTTGTGTACCCCGCACCTCCACCAGTGTCACGGGTCAACGCGAACAAGAGACCACACGTTGAACAAGACGGCGGAGCAGCTTCAGAATCACCAGCACAAAGACATCTTCTTCGTCTTCGAACACCCTGTCCTACTACTCAGAGTCAGTTAATGCATATACTGTCATCGTCGTTTAAACGTCTATAGATAGAGTACGCGTCAATATATATATATATATATATATATATATATATATATATATTGCGTAACAATATCAACCAACGACATATATAATGTGAGTTCTATACGAGTATAAATATGTTTATAGAGAGAGAATTGAACTACACGATGCGACATAGCCCCAGACGTCGGCGCCACACGTCAGATAGACTTCCGGAGCCCTGTCATGGGACTCTTTTTCTTGAAGGTAAAATACGCATGCTTCTGAGTACCAGAAACCATCGCGTGGCACAGTGACAGAACTTTTTATTAGAGGTCCGGCGAGTACGCGAACTCGTCGCGCACCCGCCTAGTCCCACGTCGGGACCGGCAGGTCTAGCCCACTGGCCCGGTCGCGGGCACGCCGGACAGCCAGGATTTGCTTGTCTAGAGCGGCGCTACGCAGAAGCGAGTCCCACTCATCCCTGCTGAACTTGGGGTATCTCGACCCGCACTCCCAGAGCATGTGTGCTAGAGTGGAGGTCTGCCCGCGGGACGGGCAGGCGTCGTCGCGATATACGTCAAGGTAAACTTCGTGCAGAACGGCCAGACACGGATATGTGCCGGTCTATAAAAGTCTAAGCGAAACAACTTGCGCCCTATTCAATTTGGGGTGAGGGAGTGGAAAGACCCTTCAAGACACGTAGAAGAATTTTGGAACCTCGTTGTGAGTAGCGGGAGCATCCCTGTGGCCGTAGGGGGGAGGGGTGTCGGCTCTCCTTACAGAGGAAGCGCGGTCGGTGAGGTGACGCGCAGCCTCGTGAGCAGACTCATTGAGGTTCGGGGGAGCACCCTCGACCGACCCTACGTGAGCGGGAAACCAGTGAATCGAATGATGCGTGAGAGCATCCGGATTGGAGACGTTAAGCAGACGAGCAGCTTGCTCGGCGATGCGACCCTTCTGAAAAGCCCTAACTGCCGTTTTGGAATCGCTATAGATCTCAGACCCACGACCGTCTAGCAGGGCGAGGGCGATGGCGGTTTGCTCGGCGACTTCGGGGTCTGAAGTGCGAATTGAAGCGCTATTGGAAAGCTTGCCGCTGGAGTCGACCACGACGGCGGCAAAGGTCTTTCCATCGCTGTACTCCGCGGCGTCGGCGAAGCGTGCTCTGATGCCTTGTTGCTTGATCTCTTTCAGAATTACTTACGATAGCAAATTTACTAGTAGAGAGCTTACGGCATCAGGATAGTATTTTTATCGGCTGCATAAACTTGGACACATTCGCTCACTAACTGAATTAACAAGCATGGTGCATTAACAAGCATTAACAAACTGCTCTCGCCTTGCGTCTGCCCTCGTTGTGGACGGGATGGACGTTTCGAGGCACGGAGGCCACTTTAAACTTGTCTCGAATGCACCTAGGGATCGGAGTACTGACCCTAGAGGATACCGCAGGAGGGTAACCTAGCTCTTCGAGGATGCGTTTACCTGCCGCTGTGGTGGTCAGGCGAGCGAGTTGCGCGCGTTCTTGGGCTTCGGCAATCTCCTCGGCGGTGTTGTGTACCCCCAGCTTGAGGAGATCTTCGGTATGGGTCCTAATGGGTAGCCCGAGAGCCCTTTTGGCTACTTGGTGGATGAGAGCTTGTCTCGCTCCGCTCTGAGCCAGTTGTGCATAGAAATCGTGTACGTGAAGTGGCATATATAATACGAAGGCGTTTATCAGGCTGAGGAGACTGGCTTCCTTCATGCCTCTGTGTCTGTTTGCGATTCTGCGAACGAGGCGGAAAGCATTGTCCGTCTTTGCGATGATCTTGCGGATAGCGGTTCCGTTCCCGCCGTTGAGTTCGACAAACATGCCTAGGACTCGAATGACGTCGACCCTGGGTATCACCCCTCCGTCACATGTGTGAAGACTGATATTGCTTTCGGAAACTGGCTTCCAATCTTTGGGTCTTCCTCCCTTCTCGTTTCTGTAGAGCAGAAGCTCCGACTTGGCGGGGGAGCACCGAAGTCCGGTGGGGCGGAGATACTCCTCGATCACGTCGATCGCCTCCTGCATGGCTTCTTTGACTCTGCCCTCGCATCCCCCGGCGCACCAGATGGTAATGTCGTGGGCGTAGATGGTGTGCTTGACGTCCTCGACGCATGCCAACCTCTCGAAAAGGCGAATCATACAGATGGTAAATAGTGTGGGGGAGATTACGGCACCCTGAGGAGTGGCCCGTCCTCCGAGGGGCACATCTTCGGAGTGGAAGTCTCCAATGCGAAGCTTGGCCTTCCTGTCCGTTAGAAAAGAGCTGACGTAGCTGTGGAATCTAGAACCAAGACCTAGGTCCGAAATGGCCTTGACGATAAAGGCGTGGAGCACGTTGTCGAAAGCCTTCTCGAGGTCCAGACTGAGCAGAGCCTTGACGTCTCTGGAACGGCCGTCCACGATCTAATGCTTGATTAGTTTCATTGCATCCTGCGTCGAGAGTCCGGCGCCGAAGCCGATCATGTTGTACGTGTAAACGTCGTTGTCTTCGAGGTACCCGTTGAGCCTGTTGAGGGCGACGCGCTCCATGACCTTGCCGACACAGGAGGTTAGAGAAATCGGCCTGAGGTTCTCGATGTTCGGGGCCTTGCCGGGCTTGGGAATGAGCACCGTGCAGGCCGACTTCCATTCTGCAGGAACCACGCCGCTCTTCCAGGACTCGTTGATCTTGTCGGTGACAAAGACGATCGACGGGTCGTCGAGGTTTCTCAACATTCTGTTGGTTACTCTGTCCGGAACCGGCGCAGACTTGCGGTTGAGCGCGAAGATGGCCTGTCTGACCTCGGCAACGGAGAAGTCTTCGTCCAGCTCGGGGCGAGGAGGGCCTCGGTAGTCTGGGAGTTGGGTAGCCGGATCCCCGTCGCGCCGGACGGGCAGGTACTTCTGAATGAGTTTGTAGACGAGTACATTGACCGTGTGAGACCTGGCGGCTTCGTGAAGGGCCCGGGCCAACGTATGTTTCTGATATGACTTGGAGCCGCTTTCGTCGAGAAGGTTCAGAGCGAACGTACCAAAGTAAACAATGTCTTATCAGTAGCAGGAATCAGACCCTAGATCACAATTTGATATGGTTTGATAATGTAGGAAGTCGCGGTGCCAGGTGGAAAAGAAAATATACTAGAAGGAAAACCACACGATCTACGAAGGTGCTTGCTGTAAGCGTGAGCTTGCTGAAAGGATTCGACATGAAAAGTGACGTCGTTCACAAGAAAACATGTGGTGACAACGAGCAAACAAAACAAAATAAAAACGGAGATCAGCAGCAAGCCAGAGCATGGGAATCGACGGCCAGCATGCAACTAGCTGAACCGGTTGCATACTTTAAGGGTGGCTGAATAAAACGAAGAACAAAAAGAAAAGGTATAAAAATGGTCTTTGCCATACTCGGAAACGTGGACAAAAAGAAGAAAGTGTTCTGTCAAACACAGAGTGAGAACAGCCTTTTCTTGAATTACACAAATGATAATGAAGCCATAATCAACGCCTATCAACATAACCATAAGAAACACCGACTCACAGATGATCTTCTAGAAAAGCCAGCTCGTCTTTCCAGAGAAGGATCGATAGCTCGCTTACACTTGTGCCTCCAGCTTTGCAGGTGAAAAGCGCCTCAATTATTTCTCTTTCCAATCTGTCATTTGCGCTTTTCAAGAATCTACTTCTCTTCGGTGCGCATGGCGTGACTCGGTGCTCTTGGCGTGACTCGGGTTGGCATGGCGTGACCCGTCGAAGGTTCCAGCGTAATCGCTCGTTCCCGCGTGCATTCCAGAAAGTACTACACAATTCGGGTCGCCCTTACACTCAGATTACACACGGTTTGGTGACAACAGACAGCGAATAGAATCGGCGATAACATTCGAGAAATTCCAGATGCTGAAAGGCGCGTCTTGCGCTGGGCGGTAACATTGCACATTTCTTAGCCAGTGAAAACCGGTCACCGGGAAAGGTAACAAGTACACGTGACAATGCCCCCCTCTTAAAAGCATTATCCTGCTGCTGCATACAGAACATAAAAGGAAGAAACAAAATCACAAGTTATAAAGAAACATAACAAAGGAACACAGTAATAAGGTCCAACAGTTCGTTAGCGCGTGTACGTCGATGACTTCAGGTAGCGCGCGTCACCGCTGTGATTGCGCAAGGTAGAATAATTATCTTATTCGATTAACGATTAATCGTTCATCATTTTAGCCTTTAATCGATTAATCGGTTTCGATGCAGGGTTTTACATCGGTTAATCGATTAATCGAAATTTTTGCCGGGCACATTCAAGAAGGCTGAAACGTAGCTATCCACTTTTTTATTATATGGTATTTAGGAGATGTTGACGCCTTTAGTTGGCGCTGGCTACTCCTTTTGACATAGAGATATGAAAGAAAAAATAATTTACCTACACGCATTAAAATTAAATGTCGACTCCAAATCGCAATAACACAAACTCCAGTGACATAAGTACACTAATTCCACACTAATACTGAAAGTCAACTCAGAAACGCAGCAACAAAAAGTTCAGTCACAAAGGCGCATTCAGGTAAACACAAAATCCAGTCACATAAGTACACTAAAACCGAAAGTCAACTCAGAAAAACGACACATAAAGTTCAGTCACATAAGTGCACTGAAGTAAACGAAAAGTCCGGTCACGTAACTGCACTAAAATCACGGCTCATATAACATAGCATGGATTCGATTCAAATGAAGGTACATTAACCCAGGTGTTGAATTGACCAAATTCAGAAAAAGTACTCTTTTCAATAGTTTCCGAGAATATTGCACGCTTCTAGAAATCTTTGGAGGACCATTAACGCTAGTCCTTGCAATGAATATGTTGGCCCATGACCTAAGATCTTCCTGACGCTGAAGGGCCTACGGTCTAATGCCACTAAATCAACTGCTAAACATTGTCTATGTGTGTCGTGTCGCGGACATTCTAACCGAAGATGCTACACATTCGCGTGGCCACAAGTACATTCCGGACTATTAGCTCTTGAATTTCTTTGTAGAAAATGTTTTGTGCACGCGGTACCGAGCCGCATACGGTGAATGAGTGTTTCAAAGGCTATGGTTGTATCCAATGTGGACGGGATTTTGAATTGAAGCAAAGGGTCAATGTGAAATAAATCTGAAGATTTCGAGTTCTGATCAAACCATGTCGCTTTGCAACCACGGACTGAGATCTGTCTTAGTATGTGCCGCGATTCTCCTTGCGTTAGAGGGAGACCGTATGTGTCGTTATTAATGTGCGCTTGTCTAGCAGCCTTGTCTGCTGCAACATTCCCAGGGATATTGCACTGGCCAGGTATCCATTGGAACATTATTGTGCGAGTTTTTTCACTTGCCTTTGTGAGCTCCTTTAGTGTCTCATAAACTAACACCATGTTTTGGGAATTGCTGATGCTACAAGGAAATGACGACAAAGCTGCTTGTGAGTCACAAAGGATGACCTATTGGTTCCCTTTTTGCGTTGAATTTATGTATCGTAACAACGACAATATTGCAAAAAGCTCTTCTGTAGTTGATGATGTCGTGTGAGACAGTTGAAACGTCTGTATTCGGTTCCATTCTAGAATGACAAAAGCAGCTGTAGAAGAATTTGTTAAGACAAGAACCGTCAGTAAGCGCTTGAATATATCCAGGGTACTGAAAGCATATCTGGCCCAGTGCTAGTTGTTGGGCTGCTAGCATAAACATGTCTCGTTTGCGAATTATTCCGTCAACTGAAAGTTCAATTTTTGGGGCGACAAGTCGCCATGGAGGGTAGGAAATACTTGAGATCCAAAATTTGTTATGTGCTAGTAGAGGTTTTTGCATCTGAATCACAGTATTGATGTTCACCGTGTCTCTCTCAATAAGTGTAATTGCTTGTGGGAGCCTTTTGTGCTGCACTGAAACGCGAAAGTAGTGTCGACAGGTTTCAACCGTCCTCATAATAGGGAATGGAGGTTAACGTGCCTCTGCAATTACTAAGCAACTTGAGCTTGCTCGAGGAACGCCTAAGCATACTTTAAGGCTCCTAGCTATTAATCGTTGAAGTCGCTCTTCAGATGAACGGGAGATTCCATGCAGAACAGGTGAAGAATAAGCTATTTTTGCTTTATAAGTGCATTATGTACTTTCAATAGTGATGAAATCGACCCTCCCCATGTCGTGCCTGCTACGTGGCGAAGACCATTTATTGTTGAGTTTATTTGTTCTTCGAGTGATTTAATGAGATCATTCCAAGAAAGTTGTCTGTCTAGTATAACCCCCTAAATTTGTGTTGTTGTACTATGTCTTAACGTTGTCCCTCAAGGCACAGCTGAAAGTCTTTTAGGTATCCTCTGGTAAAGGGTAGCACAGCCGTCGTACTGTAAGACAGCTCCATTCCTCTTTCTTTTAAGAATTTGTCCACAATGTTTAGGCCTTCCTGCAAAGTTGATTGAACGAGGCTGGCACATGAACCAGAGGCCCAAATACAAACATCATCCGCATATGTAGAGTAGTGTAGTGCAGGTGGAAGTCTCCGTGGTAAATCTGTCATTACACAATTAAAGATAAACGGGCTTAAGAGACTGCCTTGTGGGATTCCTGAATAAGATTATGAGACGAACCTTGTCCTTCGCTTGTTTGAATAAATATTGATCTGCCATTCAAGAAGTTGGATATCCACCGTAGCACCCTTCCAGAGACTCCCAGTTCTAGCAGACCACACAATATATGGGCATGACTGACTGTGTCGAAGGCTTGCTTAATGTCGAAAAAAAACTGCTAATGTGACATTTCCCTTAGCTCGTTCATGTTCAACATAGGTGACGATATCCAAAATTGCATCCATGGTGCATCACCGCCTTCGAAATCCTGTCATGTGATCTGGAAGTACTTCTGTTTGCTCACACCACCATTGCAGCCTAGTGCCAATGATTTTCTCCATGACCTTGCATAAACAGCTCGTCAGGCTCACAGGACGAAAAGACTCAAGAGATAGAAGAGTTTTACCAGGCTTCAATATAGGTATCACACGTGCTGTTTTCCAGGAGTCAGGGGCATACTCCTTTTTCCACAAGTCATTCAGTAACTCCAAAAGTGCCAATCGACCATTAGGTCCCATGTTTTGCAACTTACTGTATGTAATGGAATCTGGACCTGCAGAAGTCTCTGTCTTACAAGACGCAAGTGCACATTTTAGCTCAATCATAGAGAATTCATGGTTTAATTGTACATGCTGTGACTGAAAACACTCAAAAACTTTTTGTTTTGCCATTTTAACTGAATATTCAAACTCAACACCAATAATAGAAACGCTTGTTCTAGTTATAATCTTGCAGAATTCTTCAGCAATCACTAATTCTGAAGTATCCTTGGCTATGGAGAGAGCACGAAATGGTTGTGTTTGAACAACAGGACCACTTAATGCATAAATAGTCATCCATATTCGAGGAACTGGCGTCAGGGGAGACAGCGTATTACAATATTCACGCCATCTTTTTTCCCTAATTTTTGTAGTAGTCTTCGCATGACTGAGTTGACTTGCTGCGAATTTCTATACGGTTCTATAATTCCACTGCGGCGGTAAGCTCTTTCTGCTCTTCTTCTTATATCTCTCAAATGCTCATATTCTCCATCAACTGATGTGTATTCATCAGCAATGGGCACTTGTTTCGTACATAATTTCATTGTTTGTTGTATCACTGGTGTGAGTTTCTGTACGTCAGTTTCACAATCTACTCGACTGGATAAGTGTTGACGAAAGAGCTGCCAATTTGTTATATCCACGTATCTTCGTTTCGCAGTGCTTTTTAATCGTGGATGTGATATAATAATTTTGAAGTCATCACTTCCACGTGTTTCTGCGTCTGTTGTCCATCCAGCATCGGTAACAAGATCATTAGAGCACAGTGTTACGTATATACAACTGACATAGCGATATCCACGCATAAATGTCACAGATCCATCATTCAATACAGACAGATTGCATATTTCCGCGGCGCATTGAACGATATTCCCACGTGCATCACAGTGGTTAGTCTCCCCATGTTACGGTGTGTGCGTTAAAGTCACCACATATGATAATATTTCATCTTGTGATGCTAAAATATTAATCAAATTATCAGTCGTAATACGACTCGATGCTTGAAGGTATATGTTTACGATTGTTATAAATTTTTTTTTGCGAGATATACTTTGCAGGCAACATATTCAGGAAAATCCAAACTGCTTGATTGAATAAGGTGAGACGGCAAATCTTTTCGAACGCAGAGCATTGTTCTACTGTTTCCCGATGGACGAGACGATTTATATACTATGTAATTAGAAATACGAAAATCATCACGTACACCAGCCTCTTGTATGCACAATACGGGGAAGCTGTATTGTGCAACTAACTTGCGAAAATAAAATCAGCAGATTTGGTTCCACATAAATATTACGACATTTTCGTTACGGCTATTCATGATTGCCATCCGATAGCACTGATGTGGACAGCTGATTCATAATTGGCTCCATAGACAACAGTGCCTTTACCTCTGAAAGCTTGTTCGCCTGAGGTAGAGCTGTGACAATTGCTCGAATTGCAGCAAACAGCATGGGTAGAATCATCCGTCCAACACTGAGTGACGCGGTGTTATCCTGGAATGTCGATCTTCCAGCCGCCGTTTGCGGTGATCTCTGAGGGGTGTTCTGAGGGGGTCGCTGAGGTTGTCCTAGGTTAGGTCGCTGATATTGTTGTGATGTGTGTTCTTCAGTGGCGGTAGCGGAATGATGACTCCGCTGTCTCTAGAACCCTTGCCCAGCTGGTTATCTACTTTTGTTATCTACTTTTGTAGGGCCCTATTTTAATATTAGTGTATAAAAGTTTCATAAAGGTAATCTTTACCTTGTTAAAGACTAACTATAGTTGGCACTAGTGGCTATTGACAAGATAAACAATATATGTGTAAAGGGGTGTACTGAACAATTCAGATGGTAGAGTCTGTTCGTAACCGAGCAGGCAGGTGACGCAGAGCAGGATGCCCGAACGACTCACACTCGTGCTAAGCACTGGCGATCCGGCTGGCCCACTGGTTGCACTGGAGACATTGAACAGTCGATCTGGCTGGCCTTGTACTTGTGCTCTTCTTCTTCATAACAATTACCCCCGGTGCAAAAGCGGAACCACCCTGGCGACTTACGATGTGGAGACGAGCGGGTCATAGAATGGTTTCAGGCGGTGAACGTGGACAACATCCCGTCCACGGCGGCGCTTGTCGGATGTCGGTGTAAGCGGCTCTATGACATAGTTGACCGGGGAGGTGCGTTCGACGATGCGTTATGGTCCATCATACTTCGAGAGAAATTTTGTCGAAAGTCCAGGCGTGGTAGAAGGCACGGATAACAAGACAAGTGTGCCGGGAGCGAAGTTCGGATTGGTAGCATCGCCATCACGATTGGCCTTTTGTCGTTGTTGGTCGTTGGAGGTGAAATGTCGGGCTAATTGACGGCATTCCTCGTCGTATCGGGCGACGGCTGAAACGACAGCACACTCTGACGCGTCTGGTGTAAAGGCAAAACAGTATCGATGGTATGGGAAGGATGGCGACCGTAGAGGAGGAAGTACGGGGGAAATGCTGTAGTACTTTCGGTAGCCGCTTTGTATGCGTACGTGACAAATGGGAGGATGACGTCCCAGTTTGTATGCTCCGATGAAACGTACATGGCGAGCATATCACCAAGGGTTCGATTGAAACGCTCCGTAAGCCCGTTAGTTTGAGGATGGTACGCCGTGGTGGTCCGGTGAACTATGCGGCATTGAGCAAGCAGAGCTTCAACCACCTTCGACAAAAACACGCGGCCTCTATCGCTCAGCAGTTCCCGAGGTGGGCCATGACGAATAATGAAACGATGGAGCAGAAAGGATGCAACGTCACTGGCGGTTGCTGCAGGTAGCCTCGGCGGTTTCAGCATAGCGTGTAAGGTGATCAACTGCGACAATAATCCATCGTTTGCCAGCCGGCGTTAGCGGTAGCGGCCCGTACAGGTCAATTCCCTAACGGTAGAAGGCACGAGCAGGGCACGGAAGCGGCTGTAATAAACCGTGGGCCGGATGAGGCGGAGATTTGCGGCGTTGGCATTGCGGGCACGAGCGGACAAACTTTTGGACAAAAGTAAACATTCCTCACCAGTAGTAACGTTGCCGCAAGCGCTCATACGTCTTCAAAACGCCGGCGTGTGCACATTGTGGGTCAGCATGGAAAGACGCGCACATGTCGGAACGCAAAGTCCTAGTAGGAGCCACTTGCGACCATCGGGATGGTAGTTGCGTCGATACAATAGGTTATCCCGGACAGCAAAACGGGCAGCCTGGCGACGCAGGTAGCGGGAGATGGGAGATGCTGGCGAGCCAGAAAGGAGATCCAAAAGAGAGGCCACCCAAGGATCCTTGCGCTCTTCTGATGCGAAGGTGCCGATGTCAACCGACGACACCGTCTCAAAGGTGGAGAGGGAAGCAGTGTCGGCTGGCAGCGGAGAGCGGGCCAGAGCGTCAGCGACTGTGTGCTTGCGGCCTGAGCGGTAGATGACGTGTCGTATTCTTGAATGCGCAGAGCCCAGCGAGCAAGGCGTCCAGACGGGTCTTATAAAGAGGATAACCAACAAAGGGCGTGATGGTCAGTAACCACATTGAAAGGTCTGCCGTATAAATGTTATAAAATGGCACTTAGTCCAGAATGAAAAAATTCGTCGGCCCTACCACTCCGTGAAGATGGTTAACCAGCGAAGCTGAAACGTGCGGCCCGGGTATTTATCACTGGGTTAATCCCTAGGGTTCATTAAATTATTTCTCAATTATGAGGTTACACACACGTTAGGCTGCAACGGAGAGAACGTCACTGACGGTATGCCCGCAGTTCGCCGTTGTCGCTTGCGTGCGATGTCTCGAGTTTGCTCGGCGGCGTGGTTAGCAACATTCGCCAGCCACTACCGCTTGCGATTCTTCGAAATAAAATTGCTTCAAAAATTAAATCTGTCCGTCACGTAAGCCAATGAATGACTCCTACCCCCTTAAGCAATGGCTAATAGCGCCGTATAAACGCGGCCTCCCCATTACGACGACCGAAGAGAAGTGAAATTCTACGCTGGAATGAACAGCGGCTACGCAGCCAGCTATGGAAGCAGACGACAACGACGAACGTGGGAGCAGTGGCATGAGTGCATGCCGAGCACGAGTGCAATCCGAGGGGCGCTTACGAGCCAGCTGCTGAAGAAGACGACGACGCTCGAGCCAATGCTGATGATTATAGTTTTGTGCACACAGGCGATTTCGCCTAGCCATATACGATTTCGCCTAAAGAAGGATACAACTTTAAAATAGCACTTGGCAAAAAAGGCAGACGGACCGCGCGGGGTTGTGTTACTCCGCCAGCCAATCACAGAAGCAAACAAAATCGTCGTCATCCGACATTTTCAAAATGGCGTCATACTTGAAACGACTGTACTTGTCGTACTTGGACCCGCCGCGGTTGCTCAGTGGCTATGGTGTTGGGCTGCTGAGCACGAGGTCGCGGGATCGAATCCCGGCCACGGCGGCCGCATTTCGATGGGGGCGAAATGCGAAAACACCCGTGTACTTAGATTTAGGTGCACGTTAAAGAACCCCAGGTGGTTCAAATTTCCGGAGTCCCCCACTATGGCGTGCCTCATAATCAGAACTGGTTTTGGCACGTAAAACCCCACAATTTAATTTAATTTTTTTGTCGTACTTGTACTTTCTACCATAATAGTTGAGTGAAAACGTATAAAATTATGCGTTTATAATTTTAGTTTTCTGGTTAGCGCCTTATTCAGGTAACAGGGAAACTTTGAAATACTAACTATTTGAAGCCTCACGGAGGAACAGTGGCTGGCTGTTATGAGGGCGTGGGCGGGGTTTCACTGCAGACTTAAGTTATATCCGACTATAGACATAAAAAGCTTCGCTTTATTAGGGTACATTACACTATTGAATCCCAGTACAGTACAGTTAAAGAATTAAGAAAAATGGCAAAAGTGAAAGGTGAAGTTCAACTAAAATATGCAAGAAATTAATGTACACAGGGGAAAAGAAAGTCAGTGGTTTAGGATTTTAAATCACAATCTTTTCTACTGAGCGAAGGAATGTCAATTGGCTGGCAAGTTTGGGTGAAACCGACACCTACATTGAATGGCACACAACCAGCATGCGAGAATATAGAACTCCCTCGCTATGTCAAATACATGGTCTAGGCCGGCGCGCATGCTGTGAAACATTTTTAGTGGTCTGGGAGTGGCACTATGCGATCAACGACTGGGTTGCCTTGAATTGTGAGGGCATTTCAAGGCTCCGCCTCCGCGCGGCGTGGTGGCGCGTGCGGTGGGGGGGGGGGGGCGGAAGGGGGATGGAGAGGGAAAGCGCTCAGCTTGGCATCACTCTGGACTCAGAAAGACAGTAGACAGTCGCTCTTCCCCAGCCGCACAGACACTACTCGTGGGCCACCATTCCGGTACGATTTCCAACAATTAATCGAACAGGCCTAATCGATTAAGTCGATTAAATAAAAAGTGGACATCGATGAAGATTAATCGTTTTGCTAGATACTTTTAATCGAATAATCGATTAATCGTTCATCGATATTACCAACCCTAGCGCAATGCTGTCTGGCACAACCTCATAGTCCAGTGCGCCAATCCGTCTGAGGATCTTGTATGGTCCAAAATTATGTCGCAGTAGTTTTTTTATTGGGATAGCAATCATATGGACACTCCAAGCGCATTTCTGCTGTCGTCGTCGCCGTGAGGTTCCGTATAAAGTCCAACAGCGATAAAATCGTCGCCGCGCGCCGTATGCTGTACGTGCGAGTGAAGGGAGAGTGAACGCACGACGGAGAGCAAGCGCGATGTCGTCCGTCGTCCGTGAGGCTGTGGGGGGACGAGAGGGAGGGAGCGGAGGCGACGTTTAGCTGCGGCACCAAGTGCGTATTTTGCGACCGGGCGCAAGGGGAACTGGCTCCCACGCTAAAGGAGGAAACCGGGAAGGCAGCGCGGGAGGGAGGGGGCACGGCTTCCACTCTACCAGCAACTGCGTACTTGTACTTTGCACGGCTGAGGGCTGTCGCGCGCACCGTATCTTGAAAGCGATCTCCACACGGCTCTTACCTTTGTATGTGCTGTGCTTTCGCCGCTCAGTTTCCGTTAAGTGAGAGACCGCATGAACCTTCTGTCGCTGCTGCAGCCGCGCTTGCTCACGCCAAGGTATTGACAGTGGTTGTCTGCGGTCATCGAGTGTGATCTATTCATGCTTGCTTGTGCGCGCAGACACCATGCTTGTTAATTCAGTTAGTGAGCGAATGTGTCCAAGTTTATGCAGCCGATAAAAATACTATCCTGACGCCGTAAGCTCTCTACTAGTAAATTTGCTATCGTAATTGATGCTTCGCCTTTCGGGCGAAACAGCGACTTTTTTTCAGTCATTCCTCGTTGGTGTATCGGGGTCCAAACCCAAACATGGTGGATGGCATGGTATTTCACATAGCGGTGTCGAAAGTTGTAGTATCGGCTGTCTGTCCTTTGCTGATTCTTGATGCGCAGGCCGGTGAACGGTCAGGATTCTTCGGCGCGCTAAGGTAAGCGGGGACGTCGAGGTTGTCTTCGTCGGTGCTGCGTATTAGCATGCCGTCGACAGTCGTCGCTGGGGTCGATCCTTCCGTAAACTAGCTTGAATGGCGTCATCTGCGTTCTTTCTTGCATTGTCGCGTTGTAAGCGAAAGTTGCGTACTGAAGGAGGTGTTCCACGTCTTGTGCTCGACGTCGACGTACATTGCTAACATGTCGGCGAGGGTCTTGTTCAGCCGCTTCGTAAGACCACTATTATCGGGTGGTAGGCCGTTGTCCTCGTATGGCTTGTTTGGTTGTACTGCATAAGCTCCGCTGTAAAAGCCGTTGCTCGGTTGGTGATAAGGACTTCTAAGGCACCATGTCGCAGCCAGATGCTCTCGACGAAAGGTTTCACGTAGTTGCGCTGCGCTACCTTTGGGCAGTGCTTTTATTTCAGCGTAGCGGGTAAGGTAGTCGATGGCCACGACGATCCATTTGTTTCCTGACATTGACGTCGAAGACGGCCGCAATAAATCCATACCAATCTGCTGGAACGGTCGGAAGGAGGTTGAATAGACTGTAGCAATCCTGCTGGCCTTGTCGGTGGTTTCTTGCGTCATTGGCAGTCTCGGCAGGTTTTGACGTAGTGAGCGACATCGGCAGTGATGCGCCGCCAATAATACTTCTCCTGTATCCTCGAGAGTGTGCGGGAAAGCCCGAGGTGCGCACTGGTGGGATCGCCATGCAGAACGTGCAGAACCTCTGATTGCAGCGATTATGGTACATAAAGAAGGTTGTTGGGCGCGGACTGGGGAAAACGTCTTTATCAGGACGTCGTTTCGCCAGGAAAACGAAGAGAATACGCGCCTAAATGCCCTCTGGGCAAACTCGGTCTTGACTTACAAGGACTCAGCTAGCTTCGGGTCCGTTCGCTGCTGCTCGGCGAAGTCGCCTGCGCCTATTGTTCCTGAAAAGGCGTCCTCGTCTTGGTCATCTTGGGAAGACGGGTCTATGGGGGTGCGAGACAGGCAGTTGGCATCAGAGTGTTTTTGTCCGGACTTGTAAATTACGGTGATGTCAAATTCTTGCAGTCTGAGGCTCCACGTTGCCAGGCATCCTGAAGGGTCCTTTAAATTGGCTAGCCAACACAACGCGTAGTGGCCGCTTACACCTTTGAAAGACCTGCCTTATGTAGGTAAGGGCGAAATTTCGGGGTAGCTCAAATGATGGCAAGGCGTAGGATGTTGACGTTTCCGTTGTAGAGTAATTGCCTTCCGCTTTCGACAGCGACCACCTAGTAAAAGCTCTGACCCATTCAAGTCCGTCTTTCCTCTGGACTAGGATGGCGCCGTGGCCTATGCCACTTGCGTGAGTATAGATTTCGGTATCGGCATGTTTGTCGAAGTGCGCAAATACCGGCGGTGACTTCAAGCGTCGCTTGAGTTCTTGAAATGCTACGGCCTGCAGCTTTCCCCACTTGATCTCGACATCAGATTTCGTTAATTTGTCAGCGGATCGGCGATGCGTGAAAAGTCCTTGACAAAGCGCCTGTAGTAGGCACACATGCCAAGGAATCTGCGCACTGACTTCTCGATGGGCTGCGGGAGCTTTGCGATGACAATTGTCTTCTGCGGGTTGAAGAGTATTTCAGACTTGCTGATGACGTGACCCAGGTATAGCAGCTCTTCGTAAGCTAAGCGACACTGTTCCGGTTTCAAAGTGAGTTCAGATGAGTTGATTGCCTCAAGTACTGTTTCAAGGCGTCTCAAGTGCACGTCGAAACTTGCGTAAAAAACGACGACGTCATCCATGTAGACGAGGGAGGTCTGCCATTTCAAGCCAGTCAGCACTCTGTTCATCACGCACTGGAACGTTGCGCGCGCCAAGAAAAGACCGAATGACATGACCTTGAATTTATAGAGGCCGTCCGGTGTGATAAAGGTGATCTTCTTTCGATCCGTCTTACCCACTACGATTTGCTAGTAGCCCGTCTTGAGGTGCATCGACGAAAAGTACTTTGAATTGAGCTGGTCCAGTGCGTCATCTATCCGTGGGGGTGGGTGTACTACGTCCTTCTTGACTTTGTTGAGGCGATAATGACTGAGGCAAAAACGCTGAGTTCCATCCTTCTTTTTCACCAAGACAACAGGAGACACCCATGGGCTACAAGACAGCTCGATGATTTCGTCGCGCAGCATTTCGTCGACTTATTGCTTTATGGCCTCTCGCTCTCTTGTCGAAACTCTGTACGGGCTTTGACGGAGCGGTCTCTTGGATTCCTCGGTTATTATGCGATGCTTAGCAACTGGCGTTTGTCAAATCCTAGATGAAGACCAAAAGCAGTCCTTGTATTGCTGGAGTAGGCTGTTGAGCTGTTCTTGCTTATGCATTAGGAGACTCGGGTTGATGTCGAAGGCTGGTTCGGGAACTAAGGTCGTCGAGATAGATGTGGCAGAATTCGAGAGGACAAACGCATCGCTTGTCTCCACAATTTCGTCGATGTATGCGATCTTCGTACCCTTGTTGAGGTGTTTGTGCTCCTGGCTCAAGTTTGAGCGCTGTCGAACGATGCCTCTTGTGACACAATTTTCACGGTTGAGAGGGAGATGATGGTCACATTCGATAATGCCTTCTTCGCCTGCGCAGGTTTCGCTGCCGACGGAAATGATGACGCAGGTGCAGGGTGGGATGCTGACTTGGTCTTCGAGCATATTTAAGACAGGGTAACCGATGGCCCTATTCGGCGGTATTGCTTGGTCCATGGACAGTGTTATCAACTTGGTTCTTAAATCGATGATTGCGCCATGTTGATTGAGAAAGTCCATCACAAGTATTACGTCCCGTGAGCATTGCTGCAGGATAACAAACGTTCCAGGGTAAATCTGGTTATGAACTGTAACTCTTGCCGTACAGATTCCAATCGGCGTTATCAGGTGTCCTCCAGCTGTCCATATTTGAGGGTCGTACCATGCGGTCTTGACACTTCAACTTGGCGGCGAATGATCTACTTGTGATGGAGTAGTCAGCTCAAGTGTCCACTAGAGTGCTGACTTCGTGGCCGTCGAGAAGCATGTCGGGGTCGGTGGTTTTTCGCCTTGCATTGCAGTTACGCAGTGACGTCGGATCACGGCTGCGTCGCGTTGTCCCGGTGATTCATATGACGGCGTGTCGCCGGGCTTTCCGCACCTCCATCGGTTTCTGCTCTCAGTTTTCCGATATGGGCGTACGGACGGACCTCAGGATGGGCCACTATATATGATCGGCGCATCGGCGACAGGTAGCGTCTTGCGGACGGCGAACGGGAAGCTCGTCGGAGTCTCCATTCCGTTGCGACCAGGTAGTGGGTGATGTCACATGGTTGATCCCCTTATTGTGGGACCCGGCGCATTGACGAGCAATCTCGTAGTCCCATCTCACGGTATGGGCATCGGCGGTAGACGAGGCCTGCTTCTCCGCTGTGATAGCAGGGCAGGCGGTGGTCGGGAGTGCGGCGCAAGTTCGTGTTCGTCGGGGAGTTGCGCGGGCAGGTGGCGGTGGCGGTGGCGGTAGCTGGCGACGAAATTACAGGGTGGATGTCGTCGCAGGCTAGTGCTTGCACTTCCGACTTTGACGTGAGCATTTAGGTTGTTATACGGCCTAGTGCGCATTTCCAGCGTCTTTTCGGTGGTCGTGGCCTGTGTCCAAAATTCCTCAACGGTCACGGGCGGATTTTGGATTAGTTCGGTGAAGTACTCTTGTTTTACGCCGCGCATAAAAAAAAGATGTTCTTTTCCTCGATTATGTCGGGATCGGCGTGGCGAAAAAGACGGGTCATATCTTCCGCCAAGATGCCGATGTTCTCATTGGGCAGCTGCACTCGGGATTGCAGTAGAAGTTCAGGGCCTTTCTCTTCTTTTCTAACGACGCCGTTCGTAAACGGTTTCGGAAGTTGCTTCGAAACAGGTCCCATACTGTTAGAGTGGTCGCCCGGTTTTCGAACCATGTCCGAACAGCGTCGTCCATTGGGTCTGTTGACTTGGCCGTGAGCTTCGGGGTCTCGCGTTGAAGTCAGTGCTCCGGCGGAAACTGTTGTAGCCTGGCGATAGTGCGCTGTTCCATGGTGACGTGGGCGATATATTCACGGCCTGTCTTGCAGAGGGTGTCCGCCACAGAACGAAGAACCTCCACCGGATGTCATGTCGTAGTGGGTGCGGTTTAGATCGCTCGCAATAGTCATGCAACGCCGTTCCCTTACGTTGCGTTTCAGAGAGCTCCATGTCCCTCGCCACCTTGCTACGGGTCATAAAACACTGTCACTCGGCTCTCGTCCCGCCCACGGGAAGGTCAATGGGCTCCCCCATTGGCCGACTTCCTGGCGGAATTCGGGCTTTGCTTGCATGCGCTATGGGTGTGCGCGCGCAAGACGTGGCCTGAGGAGACCACATCCAGGAGCCGGAAGGTGTGTACATGCTCCTCACTGTCGGCGGCGGCTCCGTTGTCCACCGCCAGCCGTTGATTACTTCGGATCATCGGGGTCCAGGCCTCGGCGTCCGATCGTGACCTCCGTCTGTTCTTCAGTTTTTTAGGGGCGAAGCTCCTTAGGGTGTGGATCTGTCCCTCCTCTGTAGTATGTAGTAGTAGTAGTAGTAGTCGTCGTCGTCGTCGTAGTAGGTAGCCACGTCTAGTTTTATGAAAAAAAAATTCCGAAAGTTGTGTCCGTAGCGCGGAATCGAACCAGGGACCCCTCGCTTCCGAACGCGCGGCGCTAGCCACTATGCCACGAAGCGCACATGGGCACACGCACCACGATGACAATAAATACCCAACATTAACGAAAGACTGCGCGTTTCTAATGCGTTTGTGCTAGCGCGTTACGGCCCGTGTAAGAAGCTGGTGTAAGACGCTGTGGCCTCTCCGCCTTACCCCCGTATTCATAAACGCCCCTCGACTTGAACTTGACTTGCCACCGCCTTGGGCAGCGCGTTCGAAACGCGTTGAAGGCGGTGGCAAGTCAAGTTCAAGTCGAGGAGCGTTTATGAATACGGGGGTTATACTCTCTCAGCAGTCATGTGATGGCGTCGGCAAACGCGGTGCACGTTCCGGCATGTGTAAACGGCTGCGTAAGACGCTGTGGCCTCTCCCCCTTACTAGAGAGTACTGCACGTTTCTAACGCGTTTGTGCTAGCGTCCCCTTAAGCGGGAGATGGTGCAATTATAATGAAGGGCGCTGTTATAAAATAGGAATGACGTCACATATGGCGCGTGTCATTGGTGGAAGTCAATCGTTCGATTTAGTGCGGCGACGTACGCTAGGGGAGCGTTGTAATAAAACCCGCTCGCTGTTGGCGCGCTTTCACTTTCGCTCGGAGTCACCGGATGGAGGCAGACAAGGCTGCGGAGCGGCGAGCGCGCAAGGCGGCGGCAGCGCGCGCTCGCAGACAGAATCCCGAGGTGCGAGCCCGTGATGCAGAAGCGCGTCGTGAAGCTGCGCGACGTCACCGCCAAGATCCTGCCGTACGAGAGCGGGAGGCCGAAGCGACGGCGACTACCCAAAACGCCTCTGGTTACACTTTGACGACGCTGCAACCATGGGTAAGCTTGCTCGTCTTCGGTCCAAGCGAATGATGAACGAGGCCTGGCGGAGCGGTCACGTCATCGACGCCTCCTGGGTTCCCATCGAACCTCGAGTTACCACCCTAACATTGGATCGCAAGACTGGCGTTGGCTGCAAGAGAAGGCAGTTCCCCCTCGTTCAGGCCAGTGCCATTACGGTCCACAAGTCCCAAGGGGGAACCCACTCGTCAATTGTCTATGAATATAACAAACGCACCCCCAGAAGTTGGTGTACGTCGCGCTCAGCCGCTGCACCAACGTAAATAACCTCTACCTCACCAATGCTAAAGGAGACCACCGAGTCTACCATAAACACAAGAACGAGGACAGGGCGATGCTGAACGAGTTTCAACGTCTAGACCAACATCGATTACCGACCTTGACGCAGCGGTATCTACGATCCCTGCGAGAAGACGTTTACTGTTCCCACGAGTTCACCATTGCCCTCCTCAACGTTCGCTCTCTCAATGCCCACGCACTTGACATAGAAAGGGACCCCATACTGACCGCAGTCGACGTGCTGTGCTTTACCGAGACGTGTAATGCGACGTGATTGTTCATCAAAGGATACGTTCCCGTCGTGTGTACCGAGGAATCGGAACGTCCTGCAGGTGGTGTTGCCATCTACGTGAGGCAAACGGAAACGGCTGAAGATCTCAAACTACCACTCACGAGTCAAAGCCACAACGGAGAATATGCAGCCATCAAACTCTCTCACTCTGGAATCGTCATCATGACCATGTACCTCGCACCCAACCTGTCCACCGGGAACATCAAGACATTCATAGACACTGCGTTACGAAATTATGACAAGTACAAGAATGGACCATTTGTAGTAGTTGGGGACTTTAACGTGGACATCATTGACAACAATTGGCTTATCCAACATATGGCTTCTAGATATGCACTCAGATGTATATCGTTTGACCATATGAAACCTACCACGATCCGAGGAACATGCATAGACCTAGTATTTGCAAATTGTCCACTGCAACCCATACAGGAACCGCTCTCCCTTCAATTCACGGACCATAAAGCCGTCATAATGAAGGGACAATGCAAGCCATCCATCGTCTAAGAACAAATTAAAGTTGATTTTGTATATATACACACTAGTGTTTCTCATGTCTTTACATGATGATCGACTGGGCGAATTACACGGAAGATTCACGGTTTACCGATGATTCCCTCCGGAGCTTCGCCCACTCATCATCATTCACCCCGTGGATACGCTGTGATTTTTTTTATGTGGCGAACTTGAGCCGCCCAGCCAAACAAGTACAAGATGACGATGAAGTGTGTGTCTAGTTGATTGGTGCTTTCCCGTCTCTTGCTGATTTTCAGTTTTTTTCGGTGTTTAGCTACGGGACTTCGGTCCCGCGCCGGCAGTGATGGACGTCGACACTGCCCGGTTCTCTCCCGACCGGACCTCGCCTTCCGCGGTGCCGTCGCGGAAGCGTAACAAGGAAATGGACGATACCGCCAGTGACAGCACGGAACTCTACTCGGCCAGCGGAGAAGACTCCGAAGATGGCTTCGAATCGGTACCAAGCGGCAAGGCGAAGCGGAGGAGCCTCAGAACACCTTCGCCTTCAAGTACATCTACAGTGCAGCACATGAGCCATCCTCGAGCCCCCGCCATAATCTTCATGCCGGTGGTTTCCTCGGATTGGCGGCATCTGAATAGGCAAGGTGCCTCCACCTTCCTTGAAAGATTAGTTCCCTATGAAATCACCGACATAAGAATAAACACTCGCAAGAACATTCTCGCAGTAGATGTCGTGCATTCAACCGCGTTTGACATCTTGCGTACAGTAACCGATCTGAACGGGATCAAAGTGCGCTCCCACATTCCTGTTGACAAGGATACAGCAACAGGCGTCATCTATGACGTAGATGTTGCAATACCAAATGATGACTTGCCTATCCTAGTCAAAACAGCCACTCCTGATAGTACCATCATGCAGGTATCTCGGATTGGCAATTCACGGTGTGTGAAGGTAGTTTTCAATCCCTTGAACCCAACCCTTGAACCCAACCCTTGAACCCCAACTCCTTGAGCGATGGGAGACCTTGTTATCCAGCCCTGCCCTACCGATTCAGCTCGCACTGACGGACAGGGGCCAGGAGCTGCTGGGAACATATGGGTCCCGTAACTAGGGAACCACCCCGTCTGGTGCCTGTGGGCACCACCAATATATTTTGGGCACAATAAATGTTTATTCATCTTCAAGGGCGACACCATACCATCTAATGGCAAGGTCGGCCATTTTCGCCACCCCGTAAAGCCGTTCATTCCGAAACCTCTGCAGTGCCACAAGTGCCTTCGGTTGGGTCACGTCAGAGGTGTTTGTAATCACGCTGAAGTATGTGCACGCTGCGCTGGGTCTCACACCACGGAATCCTGCCAAGCAGCTGAATTTAAGTGCCGAAACTGCAAAGGACCACATGAAGCCACATCGAGAACTTGCCCCCGAATGAAGAAGGAGTGGAGTATACTTAAGGACATGGTAAGGGAAGGCTCTACGCACCGGGAAGCAGCCGATTCTGTGAAAAAACGATGCTCCTGCCGCCACCGTAAACGTTCTCCAAAGAACGCGAAAAAACCCCCACAGCGCCAACCTAGTCCAGCAGCGTCATCACCTCGAATTGTGAAACAGCAGTCCTTGCGCGAGGCCAGACGCAACGTACTGAATGACAAAGAAGCCCAGAAAAGTGCTTATGGCGTTTCCTGGCCTGCACTGCCAAATGCACGCCCACCTGCTGAGCTTGAGCGGCGTACGTTTCCTTCATCGAACGTACCTCTTGCTTCCGACAAGTTGCCTGAACAGGATGTGCAGGTGGTTATTTTGCCGAAGTGATTAATAGCTGCGATTCGCGCACTTTTCGAAAATGCACAGTGCAACTTCAACTGCTCGATGCGCTTTACAAGTACTGGGTGCTCTCGCTCCTGTGCTTGAAAGCTTGCATTAGAAACATGGCTCACCCACTTCTGCAGAGGCGACCTTTTCAAGAGAGGTCTCAATTCTTCAGTGGAATGCGAGAGGCCTGATACAACGTATTTCTGATTTTCGCCAATTTGTATATGTAAATTGGTTCCCGGTGCTAGTCATCTGTGAATGAAACGTGAGAAATATCCTCAGATGATCAAGATACGAAGCTTTTACCTCCGCCACGTGTGACAAAATTAGCAAGGTCCTCGTTTATGTTCGCAAAGAGCTCACCTACGTAGCCCAGGCTATGCCTCCTCATGACGACAAGCAGTATATGTGCCTTAGCATAAAGAAGAAGAGGCTCTCCTTCACACTTGTCGCAGGCTACATTTCCCCATCAAGCCGTTTAGACAAAAAAAGAAAAGGCTTGGAAATGTTTTGAAGTTGACCTCCAGTTCTTGGATCATCACAGGAGATTTCAATGCTCATCACCCACTTTGGGGAAGTACAAGAACCAATTTAAGAGGGCAGACTCTTGTTTCTTTTGCTTCGGACCATGACCTCTGCCTTTTGAACGACGGCAGTCCAACATTCTTGAAAGGGTCGTCGTATAGCAGCTGCCTAGACGTGACATTGGTGTCGCGATGCCTTACTTTGAGCGTCTACTGGTTTACTGACTTGGAAACGCGCGGAAGTGACCATATTCCTACTTACGTTGCCATCAAAGGTCTAAGCAATATGTCTTCCCCTATGGTCTCTCGAACAATTGATTGGCCCGCATTTCAATCCTCGGTGAGCGTCGAATGCCAGATTGGCCTTGCACGTAGCATATAGGCCTTGTGATTGCGGACGCGATGCATGCTGCAACGCGCCGTTTCTCATGGTCACCTGCTCGCACAGATTTCAACATTGAATTAGAAAAGCTTCGTGCGGTACGTCGGCGGGCCGAAAAGAGATACAGACGCACAAAGTCGATTCTAGACCTTCGGGAGGCCAGGCGCACGCAGAAGAAAATACGTCGTCGCATGGACAAATTAGACAACGAACGATGGCATTCATTCTGTAACTCGTTGGACCCCCGCAAAGCACTCTCTCGCGTATAGCGAACTCTCCAGGGCCTTCGCTCTTCTCCTCAGCAACGCCACCCCTTTAAGGCACTGGCTCTCCACCAAGGCTGTCGAGAAGTGGATGTTGGAGAAGACTTTTGTGCGGAAATTGCAAGTGACAGAGTGCTACAAAAGGATCTTCAATTATACGAAGTTCCCCTCATGCAAGTTTCGTCAATGGACGAACCGTTCTCTATGGAAGAAATGGAGGTTGCTTTAGCCATTTGTAGACGTTCCTCTTCACCCGGACCCCACAACGTAACGTTTGCTGGTATACGCCACCTTGACCATGAATCACGAGAGATCCTGCTGCATCATCTCAATGTCTCATGAAGTGACGGTGTCGTTCCCGCTGAGTGGTAGCGTAGCCGTCTTGTACCAATCTTAAAGCAAAGAAAGTCTCCCCTTGAACTGAAATCATATCGGTCTATTGCTCTCGCCAGCTGCGTTGGCAAGTTGATGGAAACGATGATCCTCACGCGCCTCGAGTGGTTTCTTGAACATTACAATTGGAAGGGGGTTTATTAACGTTGGACGGCAGGCGGTAGTATTGCACGATGGGCACAAAGACAGTCTCAGCCGACTGAACGTGGTCAAGCGTCTCATTACGGCGCAACGTGACAGGGCATGAGGTAGCGTTGGAAATAAGTATTCCGAAGGCATCCTGGTGAAGTGCTAGGACGGCAAATGGCAGTGACGCATGGTGGCGGCGACTGAATACGTCAGACGGCGTGAACAGAACTTTAGTTTCAGTAAGGGCAGCACAGTAAACAGGAACAACGACGGCAGTGAGAGGGGGCAGGTCAGTGTCCGCAGCCACGACAAGCTTGTCAACACCAGACTCGGGCATATGGACAGAAGGCACATCGCCAAATACAGACAGTTCAACCTGAGTGTGAGCGCAGTCTGTAACGGCGTGATGGCGCGACAAGAAATCCCACCCAAGAATCACATCATGAGAACACGAAGTCAACACAATAAACTCAATGTGGTGCAGTACGTAGCCAATGACGACCTTAGCCGTGCATGCTGCAATCGGATGGATTCGCTGTGCGCTTGCAGTACTCAGGGAAAATGCTGTAGGTGGCGTTGTGACTTTACAAAGTGAGCGGCAAAGTTTCTGACTAATGACAGATATAGTGGCACCGGTATCGACGAGTGCAAGAGTTCGTATACCTTCAACAAAAACTTCGACAACGTTGGCTGGGGACACGCAAGGACTTACACAGGTCGACGACGACGCAGCTCGTGCCTCCGGAGCTGCGGCAGTCAGTTTTCCGTCTCGGCGGTGGGTCGGCGACGCATAGGTGACAAAGAACGGCGGCGTGGCGAGGGTGAGCGACGGGAACAAAGGGTTGAAAGTCGGAGTCAGGCTGGGGGTCCCGTGCGTATACCTCAGGTGGCGCGTCTGGTGGAGCGTAGTACCGGGGCCGGAATGAATAGTCGCGGTATCTTGGTGCACCCGAGGCAGCCGCGAAGCGCCTACGACAGAATCGTGCTAAGTGACCGGGAATTCCGCAAACGTAGCATATCGGTCGATTGTCAGCAGTGCGCCACGGGTTGACGATGTGCTGCTGTGCACCAGGGAATGGCGCCGGTGGCTGTCGGAGGGGTTGAGGGGCCAACGCTGGCGGTCGACGCGGAGGCATTGCAGCGGCAGCCGCATAAGTGAGTGGTGCGGCGACAGGTGTCGGCTGAGAGGCAGATGGCAGCACCTCGGAGACCTGCTCCTGAATGACTTGTCTGAGAGACGGCGCGAGATTGTGCGTAGGCACTTCTGGGGTCGGCAGATGCGATAAACACGAGATCTGCCGTGCCACTTCCTCACTCACATACTCTTTGATTTGCGACAGTAGCGTCTCGTGGTCACCTCCGATGGTTAAGACGGCGAGGGAATCGTCTGGTGTTGGTGTTGTCGGCCGCCGCACTAAGACGCGTTGCCTACGGAGCTCGTCAAAGCTCTGGCACAAGGTCGTAAGCTCAGCTATCGTGCGTGAGTCCTTTGCCAGCAGCATTTGAAAGGCGTCGTCGTCAATGCCTTTCAAGATGTGCTTTATCTTCTCCTGCTCGGGCATAGACGGATTCAGGCGCTTGCATAAGTCGATGACGTCTTCTATGTAACTGGTGAAATTTTCGCCTTGCTGCTGCGCACGTCCGCGGAGGCACTGTTCGGCGCGGAGCTTGCGCACGGCGGGGTGGTCGAACACGTCTGCGAAGCGTTTCTTGAACGCCCTCTATGTAGCGATGTCGGACTCATGGTTGTGGTACCACAGGCTTGCGACGTCTTTGAGATAGAACGACACATTCTGCAGTTTCGACGGGTAGTCCCACTTATTGTGGCCGCTCACCTTCTCGAATGTGGCCAGCCAATCTTCCACATCGTGGTCATCTGTTCCACTAAAGAAGGGAGGGTCACGCAGGCGCAGCGTGCCGGTTAAGACGACCTGCGGAGATTGGGCGGTGGCTTGTTGGGTGATTTCGTCAGGCATTGCCGGGGCAGGTGGTAGCGCCCGGCTTCGGAGTTCCAGGTTTGCAGACCCAGCACCTCCACCACTTTGGAAGGGGGTTTATTAACGTCGGACGGCAGGCGGAAGTATTGCACGACGGGCACAAGACAGTCTCAGCCGGCGTCAGCAGCTCGCGATCTACGCTCGGACCTCCAGCCAAGACAGAGTCCCATTGCTGCGTCCGTTGCTTCATCCCCACTACACAATGTTTATCCAGACGCGATGACAGGTTTTAGACGTAGTCGCTCGTCGGTCGACAACGTCATTGATCTCGTGTCGTCGATTCAACAACTGAAATCATCCAAACGCCTCTCTGTCGCGCTATCTTTAGACGTGAGGGGCGCTTATGATAATGTCTCCCATGAAGCAATTCTTGACGCGCGCGTGGCTGCTGAAATCGGAGGCCGCACTTTTCGGTGGACTCGGAGCTATCTGACCGAAAGGAGCTTCTTTTTAGTCACCGAGGATGGTCAAACTACCGACCACTATACCAGCCGTGGGGTTCCACGAGGTGGTGTTTTAAGCCCAGTTTTGTTCAACCTGGCTCTGATTGGGCTGGCGAAATCCTTGTCACAGCCTGTCAGTCTATCAATTTACGCAGATGACATCTGCATCTGGGATTTCGGAGTAACTCGCCCACAAGTTCGCGCAAGGCTACAGAAGGCTGCAAGGATGACGTCTACTTATCTTCAGAGACAAGGTCTCGGCGTTTCAGCAGAAAAATGCGCATCTGTCGCCATCACGCGAAAATCGATGGCTGAATACCCTGTGTCTATTAATGGCCAGCCTATTTTGTACAAAAAGAAACATCGGTTTTTAGGGATCACTGTCGACCGCGACCCCTCCTAGAGCCCCCATGTATACCTAAGGAAAAGACTCCTCTCGATCAGTCACCTCTTCAAAGCCAAAGCCATCGCCGGAAAAGCATGCGTCGGTGCGTTCTATGCTGCAACTATATAAAGCGATCTTCATGAGTGTCTTGCGTTACAGCACTCCGGTGTTGTCAAGCGCCCGGAGGACATACCTCAGAGTGATTGAGAGCATGCAAGCTCAAGAACTTAGAACTTGTCTTGGCCTACCGCGATGCGCTTCAACAGCCGCAACAATTGCTATCGCCAGGGAACATCCCATCAGAACGTATGTCGCCACAGACACCCTTCGAAATCATCTTCGACACCTTTTCCGACTACAGTCTCAACGCCTTACTTCTCTCTCGGAAAGTAGACCACATGCAACTTTTTCAGGCATTGTAACCTAGCTTCTATCGATCTTCTCTTCCATCAGACTTCACGCCTGCAAGCAAAATCACCTTGTCCTTTGTCGTGTCTCCCGCAGCCCCAAGTGCGGCTCTTCATTCCAGGAGTTAGAAAGAAGTCTGACTTGCCTACTTGTGCCTTGAATGAGGCTGCTCTACATCTGCTGCATGATTCCTACTGTAATCGAATTCACATTTATACAGATGGTTTTTCGTCTCTGACCAGCTCTACTGGTGCGGTAGTTATTCCGTCGGCATCATTCTGTAAGAAGTTCCAGATCAGCCACGTCACAACATCGACAGTGTCTGAACTTCCCGCCCTCCGTAGCGCAGTGCTTTATGTGCACGAAAATCAATAAATAATTTGGCTATATTCTGTGATTCAAAGGCAGCCCTACAGTCACTTTTATCAGCTCTGCGCCGCAGCCCACATGAACAATTGGTAGCAGAGATACGATTACGCTACCATGAAGCGGTGGTTCGAGACCACGACATTGTATTTCAGTGGCTACCTGGGCACTGCAACATAACTGGCAATGAATGTGCCGACAAAGCTGCCCGTGAGGCCCATGACGAATATGAAAGAATCTCAATACCATTGTCAAGAACGGATGCAGTGCGGCATCTCAGCAGTCTTGCCCATACTATAACTCTAAGAAAATGGAATACACCAGAGTTTACCAACCGGCGCCTATATGCCATGGACCCACAGATGCAATTACAACTTTACCTGGTTTTAAACGACAAGAAGAAACGTTACTGTGCCGCCTGCGAATAGAAGTTTCTTTTACAAACTCCTATTCATTCCTATTTGGAATGGCGGACAGTGCGAACTGCAGCACATGTGGTGTTGGGGAAGCCACCGGACATCTCTTATGTGACTGCCCCAGATACGAAGATGAGAGGATTGCCCTTCGGATTGCTTTGGGGCACTTAGACGACAGGCCTTTTACGGAGGAGAAGATCTTGGGCCCGTGGCCTCGTGCGTCTGCAATGTACAGGGCTACAACGGCGCTGCTGCGTTTTTTGAAGTACACAAGCCTGTATGACCGCCTGTGACGAAACTCTGCGATGAACGCTTGACTGTGTAAATGTGCACGGTGTGAACTTCTCTCTTCCTTTGACACTCTATGGATAATTATTTTTCTCAAATGCACTGGCTCAACTTTTCAGTTTGAGTTTATGAAGATCATTTGTAGAGGCAGAGAGAGAAAGTAAGGAGAGGAAAGGCAGGGTGGTCAACCAGACTAGCGTCCGGTTTGCTACCCAACACTGGGGGTAAGAGAAAACGGAATAGAAAGAGGAAGAGAGTGATCACTGAGTGAACGTGGGAGGATGCACATGAGCACTATAAGCGGTCTCTCAAACCGGTGCACTTCAAGCACTTTACTACTGCACAAATAGCTTTTTGTGCCAGCTAAGGATTATTTTATTTATTTTTATTTTATTCAATACTGCCGGCCGCCTTTTGGTAGCCAAGGCAGGAGTGGTACATGTGATTAACAAGTGCTTGGTCCATCAAGAGAACAACAAGAATAACAATTACAACAGAGAAGGAAAAAAAAACGCATAGGCACACAGTAAAGTTTTTGTGCAGCAAATGAGGAATAAACAAAGCAAGACATAGACGCGTTACATTCAAATCCGAAGATAAAGCATCAGAAGCATACCAGTGAAAAATAAAACTGAGCACACAAAACTTACTGATAAGAACTTATTAGAGAAACAAAAATGCATCGGGTATGTTAAGGTGGCCACGTCGTAAGGCAACTGGTTCCAGTCTGCTATCGTTCTTGGAAAGAAGGACAGCTTGTATGAATTGGTTCTGCATTGAGGCATTACAATAATTTTATCGTGTTTGTGCCGAGTTTGTCGTGTTGTGCTGTACTGCATATAAGTATGGAATTCTATTTTGGTACGATTATTAATGATGGCAAATAACATGCTCAAACGGTGCATTTTTCGACGAGATTCTAAGGTGGGAAGACCGGAGCGACTAAGAAGATCAGATATCGATACCTGTCTTCCATAGGCATGGTATATATATCGCAGTGCCTTTTTCTGAACCCCCTCAATACTTTTTATATCCGTTTTTGTGTGCGGATCCCAGACCACGTCAGCATATTTCAGTAAGGGACGCATGGGTGAAGTGTAGGCTACCAGCTTTGTTTTAGTGGTTGCATGTTTTAAGCGGTGTCTTATTAGCCATAGTCTTTTGGATGCTACTGAAACAATGTTTTTAATGTGGGGGCTCCAACTGAGATTCGAGCTGAACGTTACGCCAAGATACTTAAATTGTTCCACTGGTTCGAGGGAAGCGCTATTAATTTTGTAAGAATACTTCAATGGAACTTTTTTTCGGGTTAAGGTCATTTGTTTGCATTTCGTGACGTTTAATGACATCGTCCAGTTTTGTCACCAATTACTAACAGCACATAAATAGTTATTTAGAATAATCTGGTCACCTTCAGCATGAATTGTATGATAAACTATGCAGTCATCTGCAAAAAAAACGGGCACGCACAGGAGAGTCAAGCTTAAGGTCATTTAAATATATAAGAAAAAGAAGTGGCCCAAGGACTGAGTCCTGTGGCACTAGTGAAAATACTGGAGCGATGGGTGGAACTTGAAGTGGATATCTGGACGTACTGCTGCCGGTGTGATAGGTATGAATCAAGGCACTCCAAAATTTGTTGATTTTGCAAGATGTGCGCGCTTTCACGGGGAGTGAACGCACGGTGGAGAACAAACGCGCATTCTGCGCCGTGCTCGCTTAAGGGCTGCAGAAGTAGGCGTCTCTTTCCTCCTTTACAATCACCATATATGTAGAGCAAACGCGCCTTCTTCCGACGAGCGAAAGGCCTTGGGGGGGAGGGAGAGGGAAGGGAGGCGACGTTTAGCTGCGGCACCAAGTGCCTATTTATATCAGAGGTTCCGGCAACAGTCACTAACGCCGCACGCATTTTGTGCGAACGCGGGCAAAACGGCGACGGCGTCGACAACAGTTCTGCGTGTTGCCGGTGCTGCTGCATGTCGAAGTTTATACAGCTGATGAAGCTACTATCATTACTCCGTATAGCTCTCTACAAATTTGCTATCGCAATTAATGCTTCGCCTTTCAGGTGAAACTGCGACAACTTTTTTAGATCTGATTTTAGTTCTTGACAGCAACCACGTCTGTTGGCAGTACAGCCCACGTGCACAGAAGGAATTGCTGCCGTACGATTCGGCACATTCAAAGTTAGTAAAAAGAGCAATAGCCACTCTATGCCTTGAATCTGCCCTCATGAAGTCGTGCTCTCACGCGATGCAGGTTAGCTTTGACAACCAATTGGCGAGGCTACAGACAGCCGGCTACCCGAGCTCGGTCGTAGGGGCTGTCTCAAAAACATTGCTCCAGAAGATGAAGGGCAAAAAGCATATGCCTAACCCTAACCAAAAAGGATGCAAGCCCGCACTGGTGCCATATGTCCACAAACTTTCCCACAATTTGTAGAAAGTCGCAAATAGGTTTGGAGTACCTGTTGTTTTCTTGGTACCACGAAAGTTGGCTGGACTGTGTCCGCGCATTAGCCGCGTTGACAAAAAGTCGGGATGCCAGAAAAACCACACCAGACCTTATGTGAAATGTGCGACTGGCGTTGTAAATGAGATACTGCTGAAATGTGGGAAGTCCTACGTGGGCCAAACGGGAAGATGTGTGAATGACCGGGCACGGGAGCATGAATTGTCAATCATAAACAAAGGTAATGTGAACTTACCTGCGCATTGCATGGTTTGCTTGGCCGGCACGTGTGAGCCACTACTGCGTGACATTAAGATAATTGGCAATAGTGGAGATACGTTAGCTAGAGAACTTTTGGAGGCCTATCACATAAAAGAGAGAGGCACAAGTTGCATTAGTGATACGTCTGTTTTTATGTTTGACAACGAGATGCAGCTGCTAAATACGTCACTGTAATCGCCTTAGACGACACTGACACGCGCATGCGCATTTGTTGAGTCCCTCTTGCTCTGCTGTAAGAAAAAACAGTTGAAGTTCAGCGCCTGACCTATCGTTTCCAATTTTCATTCCATGTATTTCTTTTCCTGTTCGCGCAACCATGCTTTCCTCAAATGCGATAGCAGCATGCTAGAATACTACACAAAGTAAGGCCAGTAGCTTTAGCGGCAGTATGAATTGCAGTAAACATAAGCTGGTTAAGTGAACACGCGTGGCCTGACATGCGCAGACACACATGTACCGAAAGAACTCGATGACTGCCAACAGCATCGGCATGGCAAGCTAAGGCGAAAGCCGGTGTTCCGATTCGCCCGCTCTGCTTCGTCGAGGCGCGCTCGTGGTGTGACGTCGGAGCCAATTTAAGTGCGGTTTCGCTGCTACAGACGCCGCTGGCTCTTTCACTCAATGGGCCATTTGATGCTATCGCATCAAAACGGAGAACTTGAAAATATGGAGCAATTTGACAGTGCCCCGGATAGCATCTACGAAGAGGATGCGTCTCATTATTCTACAAGTACTTCGGCGGCTGTTCTTTCCTTTTAATCGCGCACTATGCTCATTTCACATTCGTCGCTGAGTGGCGCCAGACGCGGACGCCGCGTGCCGCAAAACTGGCACCAGTCACGTGGTGTCACAGGCATTTTAATGCTTGAGCACTATAGGAGTGTCAAAGTGGAAAGAGTGTATGTGGACTGTGAGTCGCACTTCGCTCCTCGAAGAGCCAAGCCGTGTGCCGAGTGAGATGCTGAACCACAATTTGCAGTATAGTGAACTCGGTTTAAATCATAGATCAAGGACCTCAAAGAAGCGCATTTTTCTCCATTTACCGCTAAATTGCTGCTGATTTTTTCATTTAATATTATTATTTATTACTATTTGGTATGCACACATAAACACGCAAGGACAGGAAGTAAATAGGGAGGGAGCAGGCTGACTACTGCCACCGAGACGGGCACAACGCCTGCCTACTCTTTCAGGAGGAGGGAATAGAGGAAATAAAAACAGGAGGAAAGAAAAGAGGAAATAAAGAAATGACGGAGACACAGACAGAACAAAACAAAACACAAATAATGTCTATAAAGGGGAGGCCAAGTCAGTCTTCTTCAGAAATGTTAACACGGCTCGATGGGCCTGGTCACGTCGAGCAGCGCACTCCCTTGGAAACAGGCAATCGTCAAGGGTCGCACATTGCAATCCAATAAGTCTATATTCCTTAGTTAACAATGTGCGCTGCGCAACAAATGCGGGACACTCTAAAACAAGATGTTCAAGTGTCTCAGAGCAGCCAGAAAACGTACACGCCCTGTTCAACAACATCAACAAAAGTTGACAGTCACTTTACCGTACGCTATAGGGGATGAAGGCGAAAGCCTGCGCGCTCCAGAGACATACATTAAATTACTTGACATTTTCATTCGAGTGCGTTACTTTCTATTAATTTATTTCTCCCACCAAAGGTCGTGGGTTCGAGTGCCTTATTTAACTCTGCCTATTACCTGTGTCTAATGAACTTTGCCTTAATTCCCACCCAATGTCGTGGGTTCGAGTGCATTAATTAACTCTACCTTAATTAAGGTAGAGTTAAATGAGACACTCGAACCCGCGACCTATGTTGGTGGCACTATGTGGCATAGTGGCACCATGAATTTTGGCGGCAAACCCTGGACATCGCATTTTCGACCCATGAGCCATCAAAGGCTTTCGCCTTAATAACAAACATCACCGCCATCATGGTGGATCACACTTTAATACTGTTTCAAATGGACAAGATCATCCAAGACAGGCATGCCATCGGGTGATTCGTCTTGTGCCCTAAACAACCTCTCTTATATACCCGACACTTTCAATGAAATTCTCCCTCGTTGACTTGACATTAATATCTGCGCGTCTCTCAGCGTTCTAGTTTTACAGAGACTGTGGAGACACAGTCTCTGTGCACGGCCATATCGTGGCATACGCACCAGTTGCGGTGATATGTGGTGGTGGGCGTCCATGTCGCCGACGCCGAACAGGCAGTCTCCGCGGTTGTCCAATAGCGTGGAGTACGAGGCCGTCCGGGCACCCTCCACGCGCACCACGCCGCTGGTGTCCTGTAAGGAGAACGTCGTGCAGTTAAAAAAAATAGAGAACGAACGTAAGATAAACGAAAATTAGAACAGATAGAAACTTTATTGGTGACAAAGGAAAGAATGTTTGGGGAGTCGGAGTGCCCCGCTGGCTTTAGCCGCCTGCCGGACCTGGTCCAGGAGAGCCAGCTGCCCCTCCAGGTCCGAGCTCGACAGTTGTGCCTCCCACTGCTCCGGGTTTAGGCTTCTCTGCAAGCTTAACTGTGCGTCAAGTGTCTGTGGCTTATGTGTGCAGCCCCATGATACGTGATGTAAAGGGGGGCTACCCTCGCACCACGGGCATTTAACCTTAGGGTAACACATGGAGTTTTGTCTTTTCAGGTGAGGAAAAACACCCGTCTGTATTTTTCAAAGATCTGTCGCGTCCTCCCCGCTTAGCTCGCTGTGGGGAGGGGCATATTTTTGACGGTCGAGAATTGCAACAGAATTGCCGACAAAGCGCCGTTTGTGCTATTCTTTTTGTCCCTTTTGTCTTCGCATTTCTGTACCTGCCTTTTCAAAATAGTGAATACTTACCAACCCACTAGGTTTCTCGTCGTTGCTAGTATAAACAGCTGTGAAACCGAGAAGACAAACAACTGGCAATGGACAAGCGACTGGGTCACGAAATCGATCGATCAGTAAAATACTTCGGGGTCTGCGTGACGTCCAGTAGGAAGTAGTTTTTCTACTGTATGCTTTATTAGCGCTGAGAAAATTATGATGACGTTGTGAGGTTACCTATCTGAATGCCTGTTTTTTTCTAGTCCTTCGAGAGAAGAACCACTGAAAAGTTGTACATAATATGGTTATTTCCCTATTAAAACATAAACGTCTGTGATCATCCCTTCCTTCACACCACATTTGATTTCGTATAGTGTTCATAATCATGTCTGCGGAACCAGTCTCCACCAGATGTCTATTCTTCCGGAAGAGTGTCAGTCTCGGTGCTATCTCCCAACTTTAACTATAGTTCCACCAGTAGCGATTGGCCAAATCTCAGAAGCTCATTCAATAGAAATATGGTATACGTTTGCTTACACCGAGCGATTGAATATGCTAAAAATATTTGCATTAGCACAGTAAAACATGGCTCCTGACTCAGCACGCTTACCTGCGCGCTTAGAAAGTGCATAGACATTGCGAATGGAAATATAATGAAGACTATAACTGACGTAGAGAACAGCGGTAGGCTGCGTCTTGTTACGTTAACACATTAGCCGCGTTAACATGATTACATACGTGCGGTCAAGACACTATTATTTTGGCTGGCACTGCATTGTACTTAAACGTTGGAAATTTTAGATGAGTCAAAAACTGTATGCGGCGCAAGATCACCCGTGGTAGTACTTGGAAGCGCGATTGTGAGATATTTTCGGCAAGGGGTATCCTCATATTTTTCCGTGTTTCGGGAAATACGAAAACAATGCAAATTGATCAAATAGCTCCGACAAATACTTCTGCTTTCTGAAGAAAACGTTTACGCATAAGAAATCTCACTGTGCAGGTGGATCACATGTAATCAAAAGTAGCTCCTCACTATGGATATACTAAAAGCGTATAATAGACGATGGAGGACAGTGGGACGCGAACACAGCGCTGTGTACGCCTGCTTCCCTGTATTCCTTGTTACTTGCAGGGTTATTATATCAAGAGCATTAGGACGCACGCGACGATTGTCAACATGCATATGTTATTTTACGCATACCGTAATTAATCAACATTATTATGCAGTCAGACCCACCTGTGAACCTTACCATCGCGCGGAATTCGTTCGTTGCATTCGAGCATTTCCAGTATGCATACTTCTCAAAATAAAGTAATAAAAATGCGAGAGAGATTGTACAAGCAGATTATGCAAACATGATCCGGAAATAGCCATATCTTGATTTTTTTCCAGGAGACGACAATCATGTGTTCATTCACAACTTACTGCAGAAGTGCTCACCCTCGATGAGTGCGACACACTGACAAATGACAACTTTTTACACCTGCACCCATTCTGAGATCTCTCTCGGCGTTGTCTTTGTCCAGATTGACGAAATACGAGGCGTATGTAGAATCTAGGGTACTGGGGTTGCGCAACAAACTTCTACCAATGAACTGGAAGAAACGCGTCTATTGATGATGAAATTCAGGTGAACCATCAACTACTAAGGCAGCGGCTGTGCAATGTTTGTCAACTGACAGACGATATTTGTCAAGTTGAGGAAAGTGGGAGGGTGCACGAGCCACTGTAAATCTCGCCCAAGTGTGCCATGCGCAGCGCTCTCGCCCGGGGGGTGTCGCACGAAGGTGAGTGTCATTCAGCTTTTCCTCGCAAGCTTCAAAGCACACGTGCAAAAAAAGAAAAAAAAAACGAGCACGGTTTCGAGTGCATAACGCGAATGTTAGGTGTTAGCTGTGGTGCGGGCTAGGCGTTTTCGCTCCCGATCTCAAGCTCACCGAATCACTTGGGGGGGTCTGAAGCACCAGCGTCATCCATGGCATTTAAGGCGCAAAGGGTGCTTTATATCGTTCTCGGTTTACTTCTGCGCTCCTCTCCTATTTATTGATTTTTATGTATTTATTATTACCCTCAGGGCCAAAGGCATTAAAGAGGGGAGTGTGTTACAGCAATTGAAAATAAATAAAATAAGTAAGAGCAGTTAGAACGTTCAAGCACAAAGGCTTCTGGTTACATAGTTTTAGCTAGGGTTTTATTATTTAGGATACTGTTGGCCAAAAAGCCGTTACGGGGTGGGTTTTAAGGCATCTCAAATAGAATTTCGGTGTTACAACAACAGGTTATCAAAAATACAAACTGGATGTTACATCAATAAGGTTTACATCGTCATAAGAAATTGGTCGCAAACTAAGATAGTAAAGTGGTAAATACAAAATGCACTTAGGTTACAAACATATAGTAGGAAAAATGCTTCGATTACACATTGTTAGCTAAGGCCGCTCGAAACCTTTGGTTATCGTGAATGGATACGACTTCAGCAGGAAGGTGGTTCCATTCAACGGATGACGAAAGGAAAAATGACTGCAAAAGTGTGACGTGATTCGACACCAACCTTATAACGATGGTCGATTCTAGGCGATACGCATTGAAGCTGAGAAATGAGATCATTGCGGAGTGTTCAATATAGGCCTAGCTTGGGAAAAAGAACTAAGCGTGCGATTTTGCGATGAGAAGAATGTGGGCTAAGTGAAAGGTTGGTTTTCATTGCAGTTCTATTGTAAATACGTAAGACGAAACGAACTGAATTATTTTGAACAAGTTCTAATGAATTAATTAGTTTGTCAATTAATTAGTTTGCAGGATCCTAAACAGCGCATGCATATTCTAGTTTCGGACGTATAAGGGTAGTATAAGGAATCATTTTTAGGGATGAAAGAGCAGTTGAAAAGTTACGGCGCAGGTAGCCAAGCATGCGGTTAGCGTTGCTAATTACGTAGTCGGTATGAACTTTCCGAGTGAAGTTAGCAGAGATACGCACGCCCAGGTATTTGTAAAAGTTTACCTAACCCGCCGCGGTGGCTCAGTCAGCTAAGACGTTGCGCTGCTGAGCACGAGATCGTGGGATCGAATCCCGGCCGCGGCGGCCGCATTTCGATGGAGGCGAAATGCAAAAACACCTGTGTTCTTGCAGTTGTAGTGCACGTTAAAGAACCCCAGGTGGTCAAAATTAATCCGGAGCCCTCCACTCTCACAATCAGGACTGGTTTTGGCACGTAAAACCCATAAAGAAGAAGCAGAAAAGTTTACCATTTCCAAGGGAACATTATTTAAGTAATATATATGCATGCTGTTAGTTATTCGAGATACACGCATCACTTTACCTTTGCCAACGTTTAGTTCCATTGACCAGTTTTTGCACCAGTTAGTTACAGTATTTAGACCAGACTGCAGGTGGTTAGGATCCTCTGCATTAGTTATTTCACAAAAGATAACACAATCATCAGCAAATAAGTGAATGTTAGATGATAGAGAGGTAGGGAGGTCGTTAATATAAATGAGAAACAAAAGAGGCCCGAGCAGTGAACGATGTTCACCGGAAGTTACGCTTCGAAGTGGTGAGTTATGGCCGTTTGCGGTTACACATTAAGTGCGATTAGATAGGAAGCATTCAATCCACTTCAGGATGTTAGTGTCAAGGTTCAGCTGACTTAGTTTATAAAGTAAAAGTTTATGAGAGACCTTATGAAATGCTTGATCGAAGTCTAAAAAATGCAATCTGCCTATGATGAACGATCGAGAATACGATGTAATTTATAGGTAAAGATTGCAAGCATGAAAATGCTTTTCTAAATCCATGCTGAGCTGGTGTGAAAAATGCATTTCATTCAAGGAAGTTAACAAGATGTTTGAAAATTATATGTTCGAGCAACTTACAGCAAGTACTTGAAAGTGAGATGGGGCGATAATTGGCTGTTAGATTTTTGTTGCCTGACTTTTGCACTGGAACAACCTTCCCGATTTTCTATTGGCTAGGTTGAGTGGACGTATCCAGTGACTGCTGAAAAAGTTTTGTTAGGATAACAGAACTAATGGTGTTGGTATTTTTTAGAAATTTGGACTTAATAGAGTCATAACCAGGCGATGAGTGTAGATTCAGGGAATCAGTTAGTTTCGCAACGCCAGCAGTTTAAACTATCAGTGGCGGCATAACTACGTAATCGTATTGGCGAGTAGGAGGTAGGTGGTCATTGGAGGAGACGACAAAAATTTGCGCAAATGTGTCATTAAGGATGGCAGCGCACTGTTAGTTAGGTATATGGATGCCCAATGGGTCTTCACGAGTTATTTGTTCACCAGGCAAGGGCTTGATTACACTCCAAAGCTTTTTAACGTTAGTCTTTAGCATAGATGGAAGCACGTTTGATAGAAAATTAGATTTAGCGTTCTTTAGTGCTGTTACGTACGTGTCGAATGCGGACTTATAAGCAGACACGCGTTTGTCAGTTGGTGAGTGTTTTGCGGAGCGATAGACGTTCTTTGCGGTTACATAGGCATTTCAGATGGAAATTGAACCAAGGAGCATCAGAATTGGAGGTAATGATGGGAGATGGGATGTACTTTTCAGTTAGTTCCTGAACTTTGGCGGCGAACATGTCCCAATTGTGCTGAAGCAAACGATTTTCGAAAACCGGCACGAAAGTGTCTACAAATACAGTTAATTCATTATTTATGGCAGTAAAGCTTGCTTTCTTGTAAATGTGCATATGTTTTCTGAGTTTACTTGCTTTGGGTGTAGAAAGGTAAGTTGAAAATGCAAGTAGGCAGTGATCGTTTGTACCAGGCAGGTGTGTAATCTCAGAAATTGTGTCGGGGTGGGATCTCAAAACTAGGTCAAGGGTGTTTGCGGCCTTAGAAGATACACGTGTAGGTTGAGTTACTAGCTGTGACAGGGAAAATAGTAACGGGCTTTCTAAGGATGCACTGGCCTAGCCGAAGGTGGTATGACGACGACGGTATGAAGGTGATAGGATGACAATTCTGAAAATATGATAATAGTATAAGTCGTGTAAAGACTGTAGCGTGACGGCATTATATGACGACATTGGCATGACGACCACGGCACGACGAGAATCAAATGGCGAAGCTGAAATGACTATGGAACAACCACGAAGGGATCACGACGACGGCACGGCAACCAATGGATGACGACGATTGTATTACGACGCCACAATGACGATTTTGAAATGATAGTACAACGACGCCAGTGTGACAATTACGATATGAGGACAATGGGATGACGACGAGCGTATGACGACGACGGTACGACGAGAATCGGATGACGAAGGGGAATGACGACAATGCAACGACCACGACGATGGTATGACAGCGAATGCGCGATAATGACTATATGACGACGACGGCATGACAACGGCATTATAATTGCGATTGAATTACGAAGAAGGAATGACGTAGATGGAACGACGACGGCCGCAATCAGATGGTGCTGCCGCCCGCGATGCGCTGAAGGCAGGAACACCGCCCGGTGGTGTTACAGAAAAATCAGCTTTTTCATGTCACCAGACACTCTATACATCAATCCAAGTCTTCCAATGCGTAAACACCAATAGCTTCCAAGTCTTCTACAAAGAAACAAAGACTGCTTTTCGGCGTCATCGAAGATTCGAAAAAAAAAAACGTTTTAAAACATCGCATAATAACGGAAGAAAGCGCTCGGCCACTCAGTCAGAGCCTCTGACGAGTTTCGAGACGAGAAGAGAAAGAGAAAAAGGAAAAGAAAGACAAGAAGATTAGCCAGTGTAAATACCGGCTGGCTGCCCTGTACTGGGGAATGGGGTAAAGGGAATAAAAGGTGATAGAAGAAAAAAAATGAAGTAAAAAAATTCGCGCAATAACGCGACCCTACGCGCTTACAACGCTCAAAGCCGGTCGCACAATTCACAAGCCCTTAAGAACTTCAGTAGAGAGAGCCCTTAAGGCCTTGAGTGCCGAAGCCCGTCTAGACCAGTGTCCTAAATCTTTTTCCTCTGTGAGGGGGTGATTGTCCAGTTCAGAGCAACAAGTCGATGACATGCTGAGCGACGAAACCATCCAGCCATCGAAAAGCCCGTGGGCGTCTCCTGTTGCCTTGGGGAAAAACTAGCATGGAACTCTCGGTTTTTGCGTTGGTTATCGTCGCCTCAGCAAAGTCACGAAGAAGGTCGAAGAAGTGCGTCGTCTGTCCCTTTCTCACGGAAAAACAACGCACTGGACCGACTCTGCAATGCACAGTTATTTTTGGTCGATGGAATCGAAGTTGACTAGAGCGACCGAGAAATGACTGCCTTTATTACGCTGGACGGCGTCTTCGAACTCAATGTCATGTCATTCGGCCTTATTTATTTGGCATCTTCAACATTTCAGACGTGATGGACATGGTGCTGTCAGGTCTAAAGTGGAAGATGTGTGTCGTGTACTTGGATGAGGTCATCGTCTTTTCCAACTCTTCGACGATCACCTGAGTTGACTTGGAACTGTACTAAAAGCGATTAGGTCATCCGGACTCACCCTGAAGCAAGAAAAGCACCGCTTCGCGTGCGACGAGCTCCTGTTCCTGGACCACGTCATCAGCAAGTCCGGAGTTCGTCCTGAGCCGCAGAAGCCAGCTGCCATAGGAAAATTCCCGCAGCCCGTTGACAAGAAAGCAGAGTGCAGATTTTTTTATCTCTGTGCCTACTATAGGCGCTTTATCAAGGACTTTTCTCTCCTCACCAAGCCACTGACTCATTTCACGGAATCACTCGTGGAGTTCAAGTTGGAAGCGCCGCAAGTCGAAGCATTCCAAGAGCTTAAACGACGCCTGTAGTCACCACCAGTACTCGCCCAATTTGATGAAGACGTCCACTCGAAAATTCACATCGACGCAATTAGCCTAGGCCTCGGCGCACATTCCTGGTCCAACGAAAATACGGATTTGAAAGAGTCATTGCTTATGCTATCCGGTCGCTGTCCAAAGCGAAAACCAGTTATAGTACGACGGAAAACGGATGCATTGCCATCATTTGGGCTGCCAAATTATTTCACCCTTACGTATATGTCAGGCCTTCAAAGTCGTAAGCGACCATCGCGCGTTGCCTTGGCTGGCAAATTTAAAGGACACTATAGGACGCGTAGCATGGTGGAGCGTCAGACTGCAAGAATTCGACACCAACGTGATTTACAAGTCCTGCTGAAAACACTCTGAAACACTCTCACGCCCCCGTCGACCCGCCACCAAGACGAGGATGCCTTCCAAGGAACAATAAGCGCAGACGACTTCGCCAAGCAGCAGTGAGCGGACCCGGAGCTAATGAGCCTTGCTGTGCACTTGGAAGGCGAGATCAACTTTGTCCCAAGGGTATTTAGGCGCGGATTGTCTACATTTTCCTTATGAAATGCGTCCTGGTGAATAATAATTTCTCACCAAACTGCGCCAACTACCTTCTTGGTGTGCTGTCAGATGTCGATCCGACCAGTTGGCACGATTCGATCAGATGACGAACCGACAAGTACGCACCTCGGATTCTCTCATACACTCTCGAGGACATAGAAGTAATACTGGACGTGCCTGACCGCCGGCTTCGCTCACTAGGTCAAGACCTGCTGAGACAGCCAGTGACGCAAGGCACCATCGGCAAGGACAGACGGATTGCCGCAGCCTATTCAACTTTCTTGCCGACCATTCCAGCAGATTGGGATGGACTTAATGGGGTCCTTCCTGACGTCAACATGCCAAAACAAGTGGGTCGTCGTGGCTTAACCGCTACTCAGAAACAAAAGCCCTGGTCACAGGCAGCGCGGCTAAAGTGGCAACGTTTTTTTTTTTGTCGAGAACACCCTGCTACGACATGGTGCCCCAGAAATTGTCATCACCGAACGAAGAAAAGCTTTTACAGCGAAGCACACGCAGGTGATCCGCAAGTGATCCTGCAGACAGACCGCCGACCACCCGCAGACTAATGGTGTAGCGTAGCGGCTGAACAATACCCTCGCCGATATGTTAGCAATGTACTACGTCGCCGACAAGCAGACGACCTGGGATGCCATCCTTCCGTACGTAATCTTCGCTTACAACACGGTAGCGCAAGAAGCAACGCAGATGACGCCGTTCAGGCCAGTTTACGGAAGGAATCTGTTGATGATGCTGGACGCAATGCTGGCGCACATTACCGACCAAGACAACCTCGACATCGCCGCCGATCTTCAACGCGTCGAAGAAGCCCGACAGCTCGGCCGCCGGCTTATCGAGGACCAGCAAAGGACGGACATCCCATGCTACAATGTTCGATGATGCTACGTGGAATACCAGCCCGACGACTCTGTTTGGGTTTGCTACCCTAATACGGCGACGTGGACCCAATGAAAAGCTACTGCGACGTTATTCGGACCATAAGATCGGATAATTTCACGCCTGAAATATTTTTACTGTCCAACCACAGACTCGTCCTGAAACCTGCCTCACATATAACCTCTTCACAGCACGAAAAACCTGCCCCTGCACGCATCCTTTGGTGTTAACTACGTATTTTGCCAGAACTAATATGTTCAAGAATCCCTTGATTCCTGTAACAATGACACAATGGAACGCTTCAAGCCTTAAATATACTGGCTATATATATATATATATATATATCACAATGTCGGTAAAGGCCGGTACCCTGCCGAAATGTTGAAAACAAGTTGTGTTTCGCAATGTGAATTTCTTCAAATATTTTTACTGTTGCCACTAACTCTTTTTTTCCCCAACTATATTATATCTAAGCGTCCTCACTTCTATTCGGGGTCCCGGAGCAGGGCGTCGCCAGCCGCAAACACCAGGAACCAATGCCTTGCGACAAGGAAACTATATTCAATAACTATAAACCTCCAAATAACATACAAAAGGTTCAAAGCAAACGCTCGAGCACTTGAGCGGCTACCCTGCACCTCGGCGTGGCACACGCCTCACGCACACGCGCTTGCTGCGCTGGCCCGCCACAGTCTCTCCAGTGATTATTCCTGGCGTCAGTTTATGAAGCCACGGCCACGCTTGGGCCACGATGCACAGACCGTCATATGACCTATCTGCCACCCTCATCAGTGCATCATCGTCACGTGGTGGCTGCTTCGTTATGCCAATTAGTAATCGGGGGAATCTCGGCGATCCCGCAAATAAATAAATAAATAAATAAATAAATAAATAAATAAATAAATAAATAAATAAATAAATAAATAAATAAATAAATAATATTTTCCCAATACAAGTGGTGCAACACAGATGCTTTAAATTCATTTTTTTGCATTACGTTCACTTTCTGAAATGTTTTTAGCTGTTATATTGACAAATTGTTTGATGTGAGCCCATTTGGCTTCATTTATGTATAGCAGGTTTACGACAGAAAAAATGCTCCACGATGGAAGTTTCCAACACATTGATGCTTGCGTCGCTTCTGTGTATTCTAAATTTAACCTGAGCATTTTCTTGGAACCTGAATAACGTGATTTCGAAAATATCACAGCGCCTGCCCCAGAAGTAACTGCAATGGAAAGGTCGAAAAGAAATCAATCGTCCTATCACCTAATACGCGCGACTTACGTTTCTCCATTTAGTGCACCTCCAAATTACAGGCAGAGATGATACGGTGTTAATTGTAGAACCCGTCTGAAGACTGCATAGTCTATCGCCGTAAACTGTACCATCGACGTGGGTACTTGGCACGAATACTTTTGACTAGATGCAAACTTGATCCTGCAGGCGCTATCTTTCTTCGCAATTACTTTTCACCGAGAAAATTGCTCGAACCCGCGACTGTCTGACCAAATGTCGCACGTTTATACTATAAATTTGCAATTCTGATTTGGCAATATTGAACGCAGCAGCTTGGAAGTTGCTGCGTTCTATATGCAGCCCCTCTTGCGCGCCCCTGCCATTTTAGACGCAAATATGCGAGATAACGGTGTCTGAATTCACGCAACTTAAAAAAAAATGCATGGCGGGGCGGGAAATACGTCAGAAGGGTGGTTTGCTGGGCGAGTTGACAATGCATTATTGACTTAGGCAGCGCGAAAAAATGGCTCCAAGCATAGAGCGCAAGTGACATCCTCTATCATAATGAGACACACCACAGCTCTCAGGCAACAAACAAGCAAACAAACAAGCAAAAAAAAAAGAGTAAGAAGAAAAAGGCTCACGATTCTAATCAGATTTATTGTTTGGCTTCGACGGCCATGCCTGCGAAAAAAAAGAACGAAAAAAAAAAGTCACAGGCCTGCACGGCACACACAGCACAGTCACAGCGTAAGCTGGTGGAGCGGCTCAAGAGTAGCTCCAATTTGGGCACCACGCACAACAGGGTCTTCGCGGCATTCTGTTCGCCTCTTTTTGACGAGAACGATCTCAACTGTCCGCCCGGCGTCTACAGCGAGCTGAGGCTTGTAATACTCTCTGCACAGCAGTCTGCTGAGCACTATAAAGCCTCACAACTGCAACTTACATGTTGGGCGCGACGCGTTTGCAGGCATCTTACCTAGATGGCGCCACCATACTGGCGGAGGCTCGAGTCGTCTTCCCCTGCGTGCTTGCATTAAGGGTATTTTCCGTGACCCGATAGCAAGTGCTTGCGTGGCTCAGTGGTAGAGTATCCGGCCCCCACGCAGCGGGCGCAGGTTCGATCCCAGCGGGAATGGGGTACTTTTTTCGCGTTTCCGCGGCGGGAGCCACCGGCGGCGGCATCATCGCGACCCGAAACGGCTATTGGAAAGAGCCCATAACAGCTTACGCTGTAAGACAAAGGTGGCTTTAATCGAAGGGTCACAGCTTGAGATAACTTTCAGGTACCGGTAGACGACGATCAACAATGAAGTATTGAGTGAAGGTATTTATGTAAATGCCGATATTCTTACCGGTGTGCGTATGTGCGTTGACATCCTGCTCTGCATATAGGAAGCTAGACATATACAAAAATTGTAGAGAAGAGTGGGCAAAGAAAGAAAGAAAGTAACACGGCTACGCGAGCAACTCAGATGATATATACAGAGGGTACGATGGGGGGAGAACAAATTATAAAAGTAAATTTCACTGGGCACTTGAGATTCAGACCGGCATGATACTGCAATTCTTCACGCTCGATTCGTTTCAATGTTTATCATTCTTTCGGTCAAGGCGGGCCAATTTTAATAACTCTGATGTACACGGGATACCGACATGCCAAGTGATGTTACAAAAATAGGTGGCTTTGGCGAGGTTGCAGCGGCGTAGGCTCCGTTGTTACGAGGGCTGCATCTCACGCCTTTACCAAACTGTTGCGAGGGCAGGAATGGTTTAATCAAGCACTAGCGGCAAGCTTGAAACAACAGCAACAACAAAAAATTGTGCAGTAACCATCGGCGATGTTTATCAATGTCAGCGAATGCCCGAATGCTTCTAAAAAGCCGCTCGCTCTTTATTAAAGGAATGATTTGCTTGAAGGCGTAGCGTATATTGGTTGCAGTTAAGATATTTAGGTAGCGTTTGTTGTTGCGTAATTCTGCAGAGAACAGAGAAAGAGAAGAAAGGAAGGCAGGTTAACTAGGCTTTGTTTAGCATGCTACCTTACACGTGGGGAGAGGAGAGTGACATACAGACAGACAGACAGACAGACAGACAGACAGACAGACAGACAGACAGACAGACAGACAGACAAAGAACTTTATTGGTGGTCCTGAGGACCCGCTTCAGGGTACCTCACTCTTCAGGGAGTCCCCGTAGCCGTCGTGGGCCGCACCCACGTCGGGGTCGGAAGATCGTGGTCCTCCGCGCTGTCGCAGGCCCTCTGGACAGCCCGTAGTTGCTCTGAGAGGTCGCCGCTCTTAAGGGCTGCCTCGCAGTCTGTTAGAGTGGTAAGCGATGAGCTGAGTAACGCAGGGCTTTGCCAGAGCATATGAGATAAAGAGCAGTACGCCTCCCCACAGTCTGGACAGTGGGGTTCTACATTAGGCGCGAAGTGACTGAATCGGCCCCTGGAGGGGAACGACCCCGTTTGGAGCATGCGAAAGGCCGACGATTGCGGTCTAGTGAGTTTAGGATGTGGTAGCGGAAAGGCCCGCCGAGCAAGTTGATAATGTGCCAAGATTTCATGGAAAGTGAGGAGCGAATCCCTGTACAGTCCTACGTTGCCGCCCGTGAGTCTACGGGAACCGCCGCGATGTGTAAGACCTCGCGCACAGTCATGGGCCAACTCATTGGCGTTAACAACCTCAGAGTGCACATTGATTCCCATAGGGGCCGGGAACCATTTGATGATATGAAAACCAGCAGCCCCCTCGGTGCCGAGGATGGCCGCCGTCTCCTTTGAGATCGAGCCGGAGGCGAACGCTCGGGCTGCCGACCTAGAGTCTGTAAAGATATGGGGGCGTAGAGGGTCCTTCAGTGATATACTTATAGCAACCTGCTCGGCTACTGTTGCAGAAACCTTCCGCAGGGATGCTGAGTTAATGAGAGTGCCATTGAAATCAACCGCAACTATGGCATAGTGATCAGAGCGCCCGTACTGGGCGGCGTCAACGAAACATGCATGATTCGGAGTGGCCGCAGCCACCTTTATTAGGGAACGAGCCCGGGCTACCCGGCGCCCTAGATTATATTGAGGGTCGACGTTACGTGGCAGGGGATCATCTACCTTGAACGTATCTCGGACCATGGGTGATAGAGTCGCGTTGCGCTCCGTGATTTCCTGGAGAGGAGAGTGAAATAGAGAGAGAGAGAGAGAGAAAGACACGAGTGAAGAACATTCACACGTACTATGCAATGGGCAGCGTATCTATACATTCGGGCACTCGGGTCTATCGCCTTCGTGTACTGTAGAAGAGCTCGTGTGACTTTCTGGGCTAATTAGCTGTGAGGCCAAGTGCTCAGGACAGGCGCATCTGTGGCGGTGGTAGGCTACACATATAAGCCGATTCATCATTTTTGTGTTGTCCCCAGCGGCGAGAGTGGCCGCATCCTCCTCTCTTTAAGCTCTCCCGCAACGGCCATAGGGAAAGAGGGCTCCGGAAGAGAGCTGTCCTAAAGTGACTTTAGGCTGTCCTTCCCGATACCACATCATCTCAAGCACTCTCACGCGGCAGCACGTGTGTCTCAAAGAGCTGTAATAGTTGGCGTACGGCGACCAATGCATTGCGCAACACGGTCGCGTGCCAACACCGTGCCTTTTGCATTGGCGCCTTTGTATTGGCGGTGAAAATCCGACCACCGCCGACCACCACGGAAAACTGGCAGTGACAGCACTGACAGCGACAGCAAGGTTTGTGCTCGAATTCCTCGGACGATATTCGAACTATACGCGGGTCCGACTAACGCGGACGCGATATGTGCGGGTGCGCCAAAATGGCATACTAAGCTTTAACACGCCAACGTGACTGTTTGAGCATTCCGGTATAACATTAGTGAAGCTTTTAGCGCACGAGACGTGGACTGAAGAGTAGACACGAAACAGACGAGCACTGGCTTAAAACAGTTTATTTTGAAGCACGGGACCATATAAAGGGTCCCAACTATCAAGCACCAAGATTTAAAAAAAATTGGAGGACGCTTAAGCTTTGCCTTTAAGAGTAGAACGCGATAGCGTTATCGGGACGCGTTCACATGGCAACGCGCGGCTGTAGGTCTGGTAGAAATGATGGAAAAGGGGTTTATGTTTGAGTTTCGTCGTAGCAGAATTATGTTTTCTGGTACATTCAAATTACAATCCGACGCCGATTGGTAAACAGTCCGACGGTAAATCCGACGCCGAATGGTAAAGTCGTACTTTACCTATTTCCTGACAGATTTCACTGTGAAAAATTGAATTTTTGTTCACCAAAACCTTGCACCACGTGGATCGCCTGCGCGGTCGATGAGGTTGGATGATTTTCTCCGCCACCCTCGATCACACGCCGGTTTCCGACGCAGAATTTTCTGCGACATGGGGCCCTTAACGCTATCGCGTTAATATGCGAGGGCCACGTAGCTGGGCAGAACCAAGGTAATGTTGTTTGCCGTCACTTGGAGATACTCAAGTTATTTTTTTGCATTCCGCGTAATTACATAAATAGCGTTGATTTATTATTTAATTATTAATTAATCAATTTCTCTAATATTCCAATTGGATTGAAAGTGTCAATGAGAAAATTGTCGAGGAACATTAAAAACTCCCGATACAGCTTTAGGTTTCTCAATACGTGCTAGATAAAAGCGTTTTTCCGAGCTTGAAAACGCGTTAGCAAGTTCTTGGAAAATCGGACGCTTTCCGTACAGGTGCTGCTGGAACACCGCCCCCATCGCTCGTCGGCCCATAAAGCGGTGAAGGCACTTTTGTGCTTTTTGAGGACGACGGGCTTGTGTCAACGTCTGTGACTATTAGTGCACTAACACCCGCGTCAGCGAACTGACCGCTCATTTCCCTTCTTTCCTTCCCTCCTCTCTCTCCCTGTCAACTTTGTGTTCCCTCTTCCCATTCCCCCGGTGTAGGGTAGCCAACCGGACGTTATCCTGGTTAACCTCCCTGCCTTCTGCCTTTCTCTTGCTTCCTCCTCCTCCCGAGCTTGAAAGAAGCCCGCGAATACATGCAAATTGCCGCGCGACTGGCTGCTTGACGCGCTTTGCATGTATTCGCGAGCTTCTTTCACGCTCGGAAGAACACTCTTATGTAGCACGTATTGAGGAACAGAAAGCTCTATCGGTAGTTTTTCATGTTGCTCTGAAATTTTCTCATTGACACTTTTGATCTAATTGGAATATTTGAGAAATTGATGAATTAATTAGGAATAATTATGCAATTAGGCGGACTGAAAAAAAATAATCTGAGTATCTCCAAGCGACGGCAAACAACATTACCTTGGTTCTGTCCAGCAACGTGGCATTTGCAAATTCTTAAAATCTGTCTAAAGTTACGTGGGACACCCTGTATATGAAGTTGAAGAAATGTCTCAAAGAGGTAACCGCGCGTACAGGCGGGGACAGAGTGAAGAAAGAACAGGACACAGCGCTAGCTGTGTCTTCACTCTGTCCCCGTCTCTACGCGCGGTTACCTCTTTGAGACATTTCTTGAACTTCATATACAGGGTGTTCCACGTACCTTTAGCCAAACTTTAAGAATATGCAAATGCCACGTGGCTGGACAGAAGCAGATTCCTGATGATGCTTTACCAACGAGCCCACCAAGCCATCCTCGAAGAAACGACCAAGACGGCATAATGTCATTCATACAATTTATGCATTAGAGACATGCCATTAGAGATGTCACTGATGTCATGACATGTAATTTCTGTTACGTATGCATACATGTCATGCCCCTACGCCTATTCTGATATATATGCATATACCATGTTGAAGAAAGGACCACGATGGCACCACAACGTAGGAGGCTAGCTAGCTCAATGAATGAATGAATGAATGAATGAATGAATCAATCAATCAAATAATTACTCAATAAATCAATCATTGAGTTTATTTACATCGCGTAGATGTGGGCAAGCTTGGGCGAAAAGCGAAACAATTTGTTTGAAGAAAGCCCACGCCCTCCTTATACAAGGCACACAACAGCAGCATACAAGCGTAGTTACCTACATGGAAGATGGGTAATATACATATGTCTCAATTTACACTTTCTGAGAATGTAACAAAGAAGTTAGAAGATTACATTCAATTTTACAAGGCACTAGCTTGTATTTTCTGCTTTGACGCCATCGGGTAATTCATGTATTATCAAGAAGTACAGAGAAAGCATTCGTTTTAAAAATAGGCATTTTGTCAGAATTGTTTTTCTTAAAGTAAACTACAACACTGGCGTTGAACTCTCTTTTTGGGGTTGCAAAAGCAGCGAAACAACAACAACAGAAAATATATATCAGCACAATTGTTTTTCTCTAAAATAAGCAAATAAAACTCTCATTCTTGAGGTTGGAAAAGGGAAAATTAGTTACAAGAAGTGGTTTAAAGGGCCCCTAAACCACCCAGAGGTCGAAATTTAGTTGTGGGGTTGCAGTTGTGCATGAGTCTACAACGAACACGTAGCCGCGAGAATATTTCGAAATGGTGCCGTAATAGCGGAGTTACACGCGTTTGATGATCGAAAAACGCCCCTCGCTCGTTTCGCTCTTTCCTTCGCTACTCTCCTCATCGGCTGGTCTCCCCTCCTCGCCGAGTGCTTCTCGAAAGGTCACGTGACAGACGTCATTGCCAACGCGCTTCTCAAAACACTGCCTACTTCGGGTCACGTCCACGCTAGCGGCACATATAACGACGGCGAACCGGCCGCCAGTGCCGTAGAACGTCTGCGCGCGAGAGGTGTCCAAAGTAGATGGCAGTTCGGCCGGTGCCCCGCCCGCTGCACGATCAATGGGCCAATCGACGACGGCGAAGCTGCGCGCCTCCGCCACCGGCAACGAAAACATCAGCTGCAGCCGGGAGACGACGGGCTCGGCTGTGCTCGCATCGCAGCCAACGGCGCCGCTAATATCAGCGTAGTTTTCTTCTTTGTGTACAATTTCTGCGAAGAGCGATAACAGTGATAAGAAAATATTACGGCTTGTGAACGTCGGTATTTCATTTCGAAGCACCGTCCGTTTTAGCTTTGAAGGGAACAAGAAAAGGCCTAGCGACGATATCGACGCCGTCGAGCGATCAGCGGCGGTGAGGCTGCCGCACAAATGAGTCCCGGTCTCATTCTCTCTACGTACGGCAAGGAAATCTCGCCGTTCGCGAGCAAAAACCGCTGTCGAACGGCGGCCCGCTAATGGCAAACGGCGTGCGACGAGTTACCGTGCCGGTAACGTGGACTCGGCGCTTCTCGGCTACCCGCTGTTGCTGCGGTGCCAGCCCGTGCATGTTATGCGAAGCGTACCGCTATAGGCTCCGTTCAGTGCACAGAGGAACGAATACGGTTGATGATGATGATGATTTATTGGCATATCCTTTGAAACGGGGCGGCGACAAATAGTCACCTAGCCTGCTTGATTTAATCAGGTATACTATACATGTTCTTTATCGAGCATTTTTGTATACCTCTCATTATTATTTTTCTTTTTCAAAAATTTACCTTGTGCCGCTGCCTATGATTTTAAGAGATCAGGTCGTATCCATCTTTCCCTGCTTTTTTTCCACCAGTACTCCAATCGTCTCTTGCTGATCTCTACGGCTGATCTGTTTATGTTTCCTTCCACTTTGAAACCAAGCGCTTCTGGGAGTTGCACGTTACCTACGGTTCTCGCTGGGTGGATCCCGTCGCATTCCATCAGGATGTGCTGAGTGGTTTCTGGATCTTTACTGCAGCATACACATGTCTCATCTAGTTCCGAATATTTGTTCCGATATGTTTTCGTCCTTAGGCAACCGGCTCGAGCCTCAAATAGCAATGCACTGCCCTTTGTGTTATCGTACAGATTTTCCCTTCTAATTTCTTTCTTCTCATTCTTGTAAATCTCCATTGTCCTTTTTGTTTCCATTCTTTGCACCCAATTCACGGTCTCTATTTCTCTCACTTTCTTTCTGATGACTCCTGGTTGTCTATTTGCAGTTTAGATTATCCTGTACTTGGTTGCCAACTTCCTTGACCTCTTCCTCCATTCTGTGTCCACGCTTTTCATGTAGAGATACTTGTGCACTTTAGCTGCCCATTTATTTTCATCCATGTTCCTGAGCCTTTCTTCGAAACTAATTTTGCTCTGTGCTTCTCTGACTTCAAAAGAGGCCCAACCCATGTCACCCAGCACTGCCTCATTTGTGGTTTTACCGTGGGCTCCCAAAGCCAACCGGCCTACTGATCTTTGGTTAACTTCCAAACCCGCCAATATATCCGATTTTTAGCATATAATGGCATTTGCGAATGTTAGCGCTGGCACCATTACTCCTTTCCAGATTCCACGTACCACCTCATACTTATTGTGGCCCCACAGTGCTCTGTGTTTCGTTATTGCTGCATTCCGCTTCCCCTTTATTTTCAGATTATCTTGGTGGTTGTTTGAGTAATTCTTTCCTTCGTTTATGTGTACGCCGAGGTACCTATATTGCTTCACTATGGGTATTACTTGCTGTTGAATTGACACCACGAAGTTACTCGTGTGTTCATTAAAGATCATAATTCCTGATTTCTCTGTGCTAAACTTAAGGCCTAGATCTGTCGCTGCATTCCCACAGATATTCGCAAGTATCTGTAAATCTTTTTTATTGTCCGCTAGTAGCACAATGTCGTCTGCGTACATCAGTCCGGGGACCTTCTGTTGCACCATTTGTCCATTTCTGCGAAAAAGAAAAAAAATTTTTTTTTAGGCAATACGGTGATTGATGATGATGAGTTTTTGGCAATCCCCTTTGAACGGGGCAGCGTAAATATTGACCTAACCTGTTTGATTTAATCGGTAACATACATGTTTCCTTTATCTATCATTTGTGTATACCCTCATTATTATTTTTCTTTTTCGAAAAATTTCCTGTGTGCCGCTGCCTTGATTTTAGATGAGATTCATCTTGCTTTCACGCCATCCAACGGGAATATTCTTTGTTCTAATCACTTGCTCTATGGCATTAGTCAGCAGTGCCTTGCTTTTTGGACCGAGGTTTTTGATTAGCTGTATTGGGATTTCATCGGGTCCTGCTGCCGTGTTGTTAGGGACATTTTCTGCTGCCTTTTTCCAATAGAAGCTTTCTATGCTGAATTTTGATCTCTCAAGCCTCTATGTTGTTGCTGGATCTGTTGTCTGAACTACACTTTTTCTCGTACCGAAGTTATGCCTGATAACGTCTGTGATGTACTGCAGCGCATCATCGCCTTCATAGATGTTACCGTCTTCATCCCTTATAGCCGTTTGTGAGTTTCTAGTAGGAGCTCCGAGTGCTTTTATATGGTTCCAGAATCTTTTTGGGGCGCCTTTGTCTCTTTTGTGAATGTTATGCACCCAACGTTCACTTGCGCATTTAATTTTCTCTTGCACGAGCTCACTCGCAACCCTTTTCTTTTCTCTGTATGTATTCCATCTAAGGAGCACCTCTTCTTCTTGTAATCCCAACTTTTTGGCTTCTCGATGAACCCTAGATGCCTCTTTACGCTCTTCTATAGCTTGTTTAATTTCCTTGTTCCACCACTTACGTGGTTTCCTCTTTCCAATCCAACAATTGTATTGCCTTGTCCGCCTTATTTCATGCTGCATAACCTCCACCAGTTCCTTATATTCCCAGACTGCTGTAGGAAAAGCCTCAATTTTCTTCTCTATGTTGTTTGCGATCTCTGTTATTTGCTCGTCATTCATTTTTAAAAACTCTGAGGCTATTGGTTCATGTTCTGCGCTGGTATCTCTCCCAAACTTTAATGCTAAACGTCTATGATCGCTTCCCAGGCTATTTTTTCCATTTTCGTCTATTATCATTTGTTCCAGTTGTTCGTAGACCATTTCTGAGACTAAGGCGTAGTCAATACATGACTGCCTGTTTCCGCATTGCCACGTTACCTGTCCATGACACTTATTCTCCCTGTTAACTACTATAAGGTTCTGTTCATCACACAAATCCAGCACTAGAGAGCCGTTGTAATCAGTATATCCGTCTAAATCGTCCATGTGCGCGTTCATATCTCCCACTAATATCACCTGGCCCGAGTTACTGAACTCATTAATATCGCTTCTAATGCAATCGACCAATTCCTTATTTTTTTCCCTGCTATCACTACCTGTCCATAGGTAAGCTACTCCCAGCCACGTCTTTTTACCTTGCCATGTACCACTAATCCATAAATGCTCTTTACATGTCTCGTTTACCCTTCGCCACTTGAGACCTCGCCTAATTAGTACGCCTACGCCTCCGCCTTTCCTTGACCCGGTCATTCTGTTGCACCCTTCCCATACAAAGTTGTCAATAACAGGCGGCTACTCCAAATCTGGTAGATGCGTTTCGGTCAAGGCGTACACGCTAATCGCTTCATCATTCAGTTGCGTTTGAATTTCCAGCCATTTTTCCTGCTTACGACCACCCTGCATGTTAATGTAGCAAATTTTACCTTCTCTATTCTTATCCTTTCTGCGTCTTTTCCTGACTCCTGGTCGCCTAATTCTGCCCTTTGCTGGTGTTTCGCTATGTTCAATACTCAATCCTGCTTCCTGATTGCCCGGGGCCCGCCTAAAAAAGCTACAGTTCGTGCCGCGAATCGACTTCCGACCGGTGTTGCTACACTTTCACTAAAATGGATCCCGTCACGCACAAAAGCGCCTTCGCGGCCTGCTCGGTGCACTTCTCGGTTGATGTCAATGACCGTAAAATTCATTGCTTTAGCTAGAGTCCAAATTTCCCTGTTTACTGCAAGAACTGCCCTTTCAATTTTATAACCCTGCCTTTCAACCTCTGGCACCGTGCACACTGCGATTTGTACTTCTTTTGAAACATCCCGCAGGTCGGTGACCCCTTTGGCTATTTGCTCTGTGATTCCTGCTCCTCGTCCGTTCAGTACGTCAATCACTCCGCCCATTATCACCACTAGGTGTCTCTCCTCCATTGTGTCCCACATGCGTTCCTTGGCCTTCGCTATCACCTCTCTAATCGGCTTTCCGGGAAGCGCGCTAACCTGGACTCGTTCGTCTGCCCCTACCCTCTCTGCTATCGCCGGTTCTACTTTACGCATGTTGGAATCCCCAACAAAGACAACTCGACGCTTTCCTTCCCCCTCACCGCCGAAAGCTGCCCCCGAAGTCACAATGCCCTCCCCTCCTTTCTTATCCTTGCCCTTGGCTTTGTTTTCTTCCCCGGCCGCGTCAGTGGTATCCCCTTCGTGATTATCACTGACGTTTCCGCCACTGCTTCCCGGCGTGGCGGGTTCGGCTGTCTCTGCACTCGCATCGGAGCCAGCTCCGTTCGCGGTGCTCGCCTCGATGCGTTCATCATTGCTTTGCAGAATGGTGGCGCTCAGCTGGATTTCTGCGTTAGCTAGCTTTTCTTCTGCCTCCTTCCTCTGCTTCTGCTCGATTTCAAGTTCCTTTTCTAGCTTTCCAACCCGCTTAGCTAACTTATCCTTGTCTTGCTCTAGGCGGTCTAGCCGCGACCCTAGCACACACATCCTACAGATAAAATCTGCACCATTCGCTTCGCGTGCTGACTTAAACCGCGTTTCTTCCAGCGCGTAGGAACGCTCGCACTCAGAACAACGCACGCGTGGGTTCCCCCTAGTACCAACCATCATCTCGTACTAACAAGGCGTAGATGTGGGGAAAAAAAATTCTTTACCTACTTTTATCTAAGCGAGAAGACCAAGAAAGTGAGAAAGCCTTAAAATAATTTATAAAGATTGCTTGACTAAGCTAAACCCCCTAAAAAAACCAAAAAGTGAAATATAAAATAACAAAACTTATCTCTTTGGCACGCTGCTCCTGCTGCGCTGAAATGGCACCTCGACTCGACACGTCCGCTCCCGTGAGAGTGAAGGCGACGACGTCGTCACATTCCTACCACCATTGGCGCTGCACGGCAAAACGCCGTGCAGCGCCAATGGTGGTAGGAATGTGAAACACTGAGCCGGCCGCTCCGACCCCCGCGGCAGCTACTGAACGTGTTCCAACGCGCGCGTGACGTTCAAAACATCGCGTGTGTTGTTTTGCGGCTTTAAGCCGCAAAACAACACACTGTATTAAAATTACTTTCATGCGCCTATACTCGACAAAGGAGAGAAGCTGTATGTGGCGGGCCACGTTTACGACGTGAAGGAGACCGACGGCACCGACTTGAGGGCGAAGTGTCACTCGCAGCCAGGGAAACAAGTGTACGACGTTTCTTTGCTATCGTGCTTTTTGCGCCGTTCACGAAGTGTTTGGAGCAGATCCTGCTCGTCTGCTCCGGCATCCACGGCGAGCCGTCGTTCTCCCTGAAGAAAGCAAGAGGAGCATGGTTGCGAATACTACGCAGTTCATATATGAACTGCGTAGTATTCGTCAGCGTCAGTGTACTGACGACACAGTGCCCTATGCATGCGGTCGCAAGCAAGAGCGCCCATGCAGTAACCGAATGACTTCTTCACGAGACGGTAAACGAGGCAAACACGCCACAAAGCGCTGACGAGAGGAGCAGTCTCACGGCAGGCGCCACTTGGTGAAGGCATTTGAAGTTTAGATGTTACACGCACCACCACTACCCCCAAAATCAACGCAAACCGAGTTTACTTACTTCGCTGAAAGTATCACAGAAAAACGCAATTTAACAGGTAATTACCGGACTACACGCATGCAAGCAAATCAACAAAGATTCGCATGCAGCCTACAAGAGCATTTGAAGCACCAATTCGCGCGTAAGATTTCGCGCTACGCAAGCTTGCTGTGCAAAACGTGCTCCATACATGTGCACTTCCAACCGCGCTAAGCACACAAATACAGTTGCAAAACCTCAAGCAGCTAGACCTGGGTAGACCTTAAAGCATATAGTTACAATGACACTAGGATCGAAAACGCTTTTTTCACAATTAACTCTTCGAACAGCAACAATCCATCTTTTCCGTCGTTCTTGCTCTCACGGGCGGCCTAATCGGTACAATTTCACGCCAGGCTGGCCTTCGTGGCTGTGGCAGTCTTTTACACAGCAGTACCGGCACATGTGCCTCTTCCGTACGCTTTCAGTCGATGGATTAGAATTAGTCGAGCTGAAGGATGACATTGTCTCAACGCCAGAAAAGACCGAACAGCACCATGGACGCCGCGCCTACGAATCGACCCCGCGTGCTTGAGGTCGTCTCATTATTGTTGGCGGCGCTGCGACAGATGGCGCAGCAATCGCAGCAAACTTCACTGTACGGAGCCTATAGACCCTGTGTTGCCCGCACGTCTGGAAAGGCCAACACTGTCGCACTCTGTTCGCGCAGCTAATCAGACCGCTAAGCACGACTGTGTTGGAACGCGAGCGATTTGGCACTTGCGTTGCAGGCTGTAATTACCGATTCGCAAGGGCGCACAAACGAGCAACACGACGAGGAAGAGCAGAAAGCGCGCGTACCTGCTAGCAGGCTAACCGGAAGTCGTAGGTTCTTTTTCAACCAATGGACATCGTTCCCGCAGTTGACATCACCAGATTCCCTCTGCTGACATCGTGACGAAATCTGGGGATACAGGAAAGGCGAGGGGAGGAGAACGGCAGTTTTTTTTTTTTTTTTTTTGTGTGGTGCTCCCGCAGCGCGTAGAGCTGCAGCGTTTGGCATCGTTGATCGTGACGGCATTCTGAACTCGATGCGCGTGTTTAGTTGAAATATTCAAAAAATATCTGAGGTGGTTTAGGGGCCCTTTAATACCGCGCATGCTACGTATTTCCAGTACTATTCCGGTGCTCCGTAATGTGTTCAGCAAGTGAGGCAAGCTATACCGTAACATTTGTCGTCCGTATTCAGTTCGGCAAAAAGGGATGGTACAGATGTCTTTGTTGCGAGACGAATGGCAAGGAGTATTTGCTCTGAGATCAGCGAAATTTGGAAAAACATATTCATTATGATAGACAAATTTTTGATATTTGACAGCTAAGTTCCCGTCATCAAGGTTATATGCTGGTATGTCATTAAAACGACGAACAAATTCCCCTGTATGCGCGTGATAATCAACATTCGCTATAGCCCTCTTTTGTAACATCAGTAGTCAGTGTGTTTCTTTCTGTTGACGTTATCCACACTAATATATATATATATATATTACGCCCATACACAGACACAGATAGATACACTCAAAGTGCCTGAAGTTGGGAAAGAATGCTTCGCATAAATAAAAAGGGAAAGAAGAAAGGAGAAAGATAAACATATCTCCTGGGAGAACGCCGTGTACGGGTACTTTCCGGCAATATATTTTCTGGCGCCAAATTTAACTGACTTATGCATCCAGAGTACTACTAGTCTGCGCGTATAAAGATACTATTTACTCGTGCACGTCGAATTTTTTCAGGCAGACTGCATCCAATATTCAATTTTCCACCTACCAGAGCTTCTACGTGTTCAAGAGCGCCACGGTGGACTAACGCGCCTTGTGGACGGCGGTAAACAGGACCGGAACCTGACTCTCCTCTGGCTTCATGTGAACGCCAGCTCTTAGCTGATCACTGGGAACAAGTTGACACCGTGTTCCGGCGTGTCTCGCTCGTGGTTGAGCGCGAAGACGAAGCTCGGCTGCTCTCGGATCGCTGGCGCCGCGAGTCGGCTTTCGTCGGCTGCAAGACGCGCAGTCGGGCGTCGTGTTTACAAACACACACACGCGCGACGGGCGAGTTGGCAGAGCGCGACAGATCTGAAGCGTCTAGGAACGTGCGCGCGAGGATGGCGCATGCAGTGCACTCCTTCGCTGTATGTAAACACGGAGTCGCTGCTGTTGTCGCTGCCAGAGTGTTTCCATGCGTGAAGAAGACATCCGCGGCATTTACTGCGCCTTGTGCTGTCCTTGACGCTGGACATTTCCTACCCCCGCAATGCTTGGGAATCAGAAAACTTCATATCCAACTACTGGGTGTATGTGATGCCTTTTTCGCTGAAGGTATTGATAAGGCCAGGAAGAAAAAAAGAAGAGGACAGATCCCATGCGCTGTCGGAATCAACGTTATGCGAAGAATTCGGCAGGCAGCTGGCTATGCAGCATTGTTTGGGGTTCCGCAAAGCGTTAGCAAGTTGACCAATATTTGTGTGGTGCGAATACGGCGAACAAGAATTAACGCGAGAGTGCGTGTGTGTGACGAAAGCAGCAAGACGATGGCGATGGTAACGACGATTGCATGATTTACACGAACGTTCGAATTTGCTTTGCTTTATTTGTCTTTCCACGAAAGAAAGGAGCAGGCACAAAAAGCTACTGCAAAGAGTAGCTTGACGGGTTGACAGCCCGTCAAGCTACTCGTCAATTGATGTAAACGAGTGGAATGGAGGTGCGAGATAGGTAAGGTGCGCAGAAACTAAATGGTCACGGCTGGTAGCACGTGGAACTTGGAGAGCACAAACGGGTGACTTGACAGCGATACTGTAGCTCAAGCTGAAGCCCGTGGCCGAAGGCGTGGTGCAGCTGCTCGCCTTGGCCGAGCCGTCATGACGCTGTCATCATGGAATTCGATGCAGAGTTGTCGTACTCGGACATTGTGTGCACAAGGGGGGGGGGGGGGGAGGGGTATCACGATGAAACGACCATCCCGGCATCAGGAACATTAGCATACCATATGTGTCGGGCCGAGTTAGTAGACAACATGGTTCACTGGTTCGGCATGAGTTCCTGTCATGGTAATGTCATCCATGCATGCAGCATGCCATGACTTTATCTCTTTTTTATCATGCATGGCTTGACATATAGACCATGGCGTTCATGCCAATCATTTTATGACATACATGGCCTGACGTGTCACTGTACAACATGCATGTCATGACACGCTTATCTAGAATATATCCAGTTAAAGACACGCACGTCATGTCATTCAAATCCATTAAAGTTATCTCATTTATGGCATTCATGTCATGAGATCTATGGCATGTCATTCATGTCATGACATCACCATCATCATCATCATCACCAGCCTATATTTATGTCCACTGCAGGACGAATGCCTCTCCCTGCGATCTCCAATTGCTCATGTCTCGCACTAGCTGATTCCAAATTGCGCCTGCAGATTTTCTAACTTCATCACCCAGCCTACTTTTCTGCCGTCCTCGAATGCGCTTCCCTTCTCTTGGTATCCATTCTGTAACTCTAAAGGTCCACCGGTTACCCATCCTACGAATTACATGGCCTGCCCAGCTCCATTTTTTCCTCCTAATGTCAACTAGAATATCGGATATCCCCGTTTGCTCTCTGATCAGAGATCAGAGATGACATGACATGATTGTCATTTATGCCAGTTCCATTTTCCAACAGTTTATTATCAGGTTATCCATGACACCCACGAATTCGAGCGTATCAGAGAGCTGGAAGAATGCCAACATTATACTAATCTCTAAGAAGGGAGACGTTAAAGAATTGAAGAATTATAGACCCAATAGCTTGCTTTCAGTATTGTATGAAATATTCACCAAGATAATTTTTCATAGAATAGCTACAACACTTGTCTTCAATCAACCAAGAGAACGGGCTGGCTTCAGGAAGGGATATTTGGCAATGGATCTCATTCATGTCATCAATCAGGTAATTAAGAAATCTAAGGAGTAGAATCAACCTCTCTATATCGCTTTCATAGATTATGAAAAGCCATCTGATTCAGTAGAGATACCAGCAGTCATAGAGGCATTACGCAATCAAGGAGTACAGGAGGCATACGTGAATATCTTGGGGAAATATCAACAATGATTCCACAGCTACCTTGCTTCTCCACAAGAAAAGTAGAAAATTACCTATCAAAAAAAGGGGTCAGGCAAGGAGACAATCTCTCCAATGCTATTTCCTGCATGCTTGGAAGAAGTATTAAAACCATTAAAATGTGAAGGGTTAGGAGTGAGGATTACTGGCGAATATCTCAACAACCTTCGGTTTGGAGATGATAATGTCCTGTTCAACAACACGGGGGATGAACTGCAACAAATGATTGAGGACCATAACCGAGAAAGTGTAAAAACAGCGTTGAAGATTAATACGCAGAAGACAAAGGCAATTTTGAATCGCCTGGCAAGGGAATAATAATTCATGATGGCCTGGTAGCCTCTATAGCCTATGCAGGAGTACGTTTATCTAGGTAAATTACTCACAGGAGACCCTGATTATGAGAAGGAAATTTACAGAAGAAAAATGGGTTGGATTGCATATGGCAAGTATTACCTTATCCTGACTGTGAGCAACACGAGAACAAGGTGAAAGCAGGAGCCAACGTTTCGACAAGTGGACTTGTCCACTTGTCGAAACGTTGGCTTTTGCTCGCACCTTGGTCTCGCGTTGCTCATCGTCTTGAATTTCCATCTCCCGCATTCCACATGTTTTCCCTCTTATCCTGACTGGGAGCATTACCACTGTCGTTGAAAAGAAAAGTGTACAATCATTGCATTCTGCCGGTGCTAACATATGGGGAAGAAACTTGGAAGTTAACAAAGAAGCTCGACAGCAAGTTTAGAACCACGCAATGAGCGCTGGAGCGAAAAAAAGGTTAAGCGTAAGGTTAAGAGACAGCAACATAGATGTGTGGATCGAGAGCAAACGAGGATAGCCGATATTTTATTTGATATTAAAAGAAAAAATGGAGCTGGCCAGACCATATAATGCGTAGTGTAGATAGATAACGGGTGGACTATCAGAATTGCAGAATGCGTGCTTGAAGCAATACGGAACCGTGCAGCGTGACTGAGATAAGGAAGCAGCTTAACTGTCCTGACCTGTATTCATGACGCGCTTTTCATCCACTTTATTTCTCACAGGACACACTTTTTGAACGCAGCACGACCCACAGTTATCATTATCTTCACACTGCAACGTATATTTCACTACGCCGTTACTGCCCACTAAAGATAAGGGCAACTGCATCACAAACCTCAGTTCATCAAGGTTCATTTTCTTCCGCGTACAATAAACCAGTGGAATAAATTACCCATAGAAGTCGTTCAAGTTGCACATGACTCAGACTTTTGTGATGCACTAAACTGTCATCTGCAGTTACTGTCATAGCAGCAGATTTCTGTACTTTATATTTAGCGTTGTTTATATACATAATGTAGTGCTTAAGCACAAGTCATCTGTAAATGTTTTTTTTTATCATTCGTATGTTACTTTTTTCGTATTTTTATAGTGGTACATAAAGTTCAGACTGTGTATTATGTTCCACCAACAGTGTGTTTGGATCTGTACCACTTCGATGCAAAGCACCGTCTAACTTGGTGCAGACAGAATGTTGTATTAGGATGAAAGTCTTATATGTCTCATGGTGAGGTGTCCGTTTCAAGGCCGTTTCAAAACCGCGTCGTCGACACGAACTGGTCCTGTTAGGATAAGGGACCATAATGCGCACAAAACCGCAATTAAGGGTGGAAGAATGATTAAGCATGTGAACTGAAGTGATAATGGGGTATACAGAGAGGTGAATGAGGTGAATTAAGAGTGAATTAAAGCGGTGTAGTTGGGTGATAGGAGTCAAACGTAATGATGAGATACAGCGAGCTAAAATAATGAGGAGTGAATGAGATTGAATTAAGAGTGAATGAAGATGAATCAAGTGATGATAGGGTGAATCGAGAGTGTTGAAAATTGGAAACTTGGCGTAATAGAGCAAACCGAGTGTGATGGAAGTAAAACCGAGATGATAAAACGAATGAAGGTGAACCAAGCAGTGATAGGGTGAATCAAGAGTGAATAAAGGGGTTATGAAGGGGGGGTGACTTGCGTAAATTATATGTGAGATTTGAGGGTCCAAGTGAGAGTGACTCAGCAAAAAGTGCTGAGTCACGGTTTGAGTTTGTTGAATCATAGGACGGGGATTTGCAAAAAAAAAAAACAAAAAAAAACATGACGACTTGCAAAATTGACTGTAAACTGTAGTTTTCAGAGTGATGATGACTCCGCAAAAAAAATGGCCGTGGTGCGATTGAGTTAGCAGCGCTCGGGCTTTCACCTTCAAGTCTTCTTAGTTGTAGCATAAGGGACCCCACGTAATCTTTTATTGTTGTAACCCTCCTATTGTAATGCCCTGGGGCGAAGTTTAGGTAACCAATAAATAAATATAATAAATCAATGGTCGCTTATATAGCTTTGAGCAAGTCCTCAAGGTTTTCGATGGCAGTAAGTCCAGTGGTGAGACATTCTTGTCTGAATGCAATCCAGTCTGTTGCTTGATGGTGAGGATTCATCGGCGTGGGAAGTTTCTTGTATGTATTGTGGTATGAAGGGTATGCAATGATCGCTGCCTAGGGTCTTATTTGTGTGCACTATTCGGCTTGCGGGAGTCGGTAGGTTAGTGTTAAGTCAGGGCACGTGTCTTTAGTAATGCTGTTGCCGAATCTTCTAGAGTGTGGTGAATCAGTGAGGATGGTGATTTGATTTTGCTGTATGACGTTGCATAGTGATGTGCCCTTGGCCGTATTTGTGCTGTAGCCGAACGTAGCATGCGTGGCGGTGAAGTCACCTAGGATGAGTAGTCCATTGCGGCCTGCTAGCTGTTTGGTCTGGCTAACGAAGCAGCCCAGGTGGTCTAAGTTCTCTTTCGGAGGTGTGTAATATATCGAGGACGTAGAGGCTGGAATCACCGCATATAGGCACAATCTCACTAAGAACATGGCTGATGCAAGAGGGTTGCCAGATGGTTGTCAGGACTGTACTCGTCAGGATGGCCGTGTGCGCTTCTTGGGCCGTGTGCGTGTGATTGCCCGGAGAGGTAGGTTGTGTGCCTGTTTCGTGAAGAGCAACAACTTCTTGTGGAGTTTGTTGATTGACAATGTATTGCGGCAGCATCCCTCGTTTCCGAGAAAAGCCGTGACAATTCCACTGTCGCGTCTTTGCACCCACATTAATAGGTGGGTCTTGTTCTTTGCCGAGCTTAGCCAGTTTGCTTACTCTCTGTTTGTGCGAATTCCTGCAGGGACGCTTCGCGTTCGGGATACGCTCTGAGTTTCTCGTGTCACTGGTCCTTAGCCAGAAGTGCCTTGTGGATGAGTGTTGTAATTTCCTGACAGAAGATGTCCACATGGGAAGCTTTCCTTCATGTAATATGCGCACTTACTGTCCAAGGGAGTTGACAGTTAACACGATTCCGTCTACTCGAGCATTGATGGTGCGGATTTCAGAAGGTATTTCAATTTCGAAGTCATCGCGTGTGGTCATCTCAATGGAAATGAACTCGTTTCTGGTACTTCCAGCAGCCGGTGCATTGGGAACCTTCATGACAGAGGGGGGGGGGGGGGGGTAGAACTGGTGACGTGCGAAGTGCTTGTGTGATGTAATTTGGACGATGGAATTACACTCATAACTCCCTTGTCTCCGCGCGAAGCTGTCGGACAATGTTCATAAGAGCCTGCTTTGTTAGGGTGGGGGAAGTACGCATAGATGAAGTAATTCGTGGATGTAGTAGGGGTGTGGGACGTTTCGGGGGTTATGGTTGTAGGAAGCAGCGTTCTTCCCAGCTCACCCGTGTTCCGCATGAGGTGGTGGTCGTCTTGGAGGCTGGTCTAGTTCGAGATTCCGATCTGCGTCGTATAGGCGATCCCTATTTTAATCGAGAACGATGACCAGTTCTGGGTGTTGGATCAGACGTAGGTCCATATTGGGTTTGGTGCGCTGACTGAGAGCGGGAGCAGGATCGTGCTCTGTCGTGGTTAATGGGATGACTGGAGGGATGTAACATGTAACTGGAAGGATGTAACATGTAACGACGGGGGGGGGGGGGGTAAGGGTTTTCGAGGACACTCTTTGGAAGCCGTTAGATGGCTTACTTGTCGCAAAGAACACTTAACTGTGCATTCGTGTTGGGGGAGGAGATTGAGAGTTACACAGATTGAGCAAATGAAGGTGACGGGGTGTGGGCAGGCATCAGTGCGACGCCCGAGTTGAAGGCATAGTGCCGCAATGGAATGCAACGAAGTTTTTGCCCGAAGGCGTTGATGTAAAAAGGTACCGACCTTCCCGCAAAAGCGACGAGAGCCGTCGTGGTGTTTCCAAGCATTCGGGCTTGTAAGATTCGTTCATGGGGGTATAAACCTTGTAGGAGTTCAGCCTCAGTCATCCCATGTGGTATACCCCGGGTTCAGTTGGCTGGTGGGGCGATGTACTGGGCTACTTTGTATTTTTGGTTGTATAATTGGACGTTAGTGATGGCGCGCAGGCGAACAGCCATTTCTTCATAGCTGTGCTGACGATGACAATGTTCTGCTTAGCGTCGACCCGCACGATGATACCTTGGGTAAAGGTGTTTCTATGGTATCCACCTGCTGTTAGTTGTGCTCGAGCGACAATTGGTGTTGACCACCGCGAGAAAACGAGGCCTTCATGCGGACTGAGAATCGCCATGCAGTGTTTCTTCGGTAGTGGTGGTGGCTTGCGTGAAATGTGAGGTGTTTTGGCAAGAACTTGCTGTGGGGTCTATGGATTGTGTTTCGGTTGCTGCTTGCGGCGCCGGATGGTTAGACAATCGCCAACGTCTTCCTCATGAGGGTTTTCGATCGTGTTGGAATGTTTCATCATGTTTCACGTTTCATGTTGGAATTTTCAACTTCCATGGTCCCTGAGGCAGCCGTAGCTACGGCAAGAGCAGGCCCGGTCGCCGTCGATGAAAATGCGCAGGAACGAGCCCAAGCGGGCCGGGGCTCGAGGTTTGCCGTGAAAACTGACGGCGCCTCGGGGGCCCCGACTGGGGGTATGGGTCCAAGTGCGTCTGCTTGTCTCGGAGCGGCTGTTGAGAACATATGCTCTCGAAGAGAGCGGGAGGTGTTCTCCCTGAGGCGGTAGCGGTAGTGCGCATGTGGAACCGCCAGGCTCAGCAGCGCGGACAGTATGGCGAGTTGCCCGGTAGCCGAAAGGGCGTGGGATTTTAAAACTGCTGATGCACACGAGTTACGAGCAGCACAGTGCACCGTGAGATTTCAGCCTAATCTGCGCAAGCTGATCAGCAATTACTCATTCTTAGCTAAAGAAGGGTCATTATATTCATATTAAGCTTATTGTTGCTTCGTTTAAGGGAGATTTCAAATGCATTTATATTTATAGTAATTTCAACGGGAATTACGATCACTTCGTTATACACATTACTTCGTTATAACCCACTATGTTATAACGGGGTTTGATTATACATCAACTTTATTCACTTTTTTTAACTAATTCCGCTCTCCATTTCCCGCACCTGTGAAGTTTTCCCCTGTAACATGTTTTATCATGGGGAAACAAGTAGCCCTCACCATTATAGAGCGAGTAAATCTAGTTTATGTGCATTTCATTAAAGGCATCCTTTTGAAGTCGACATGGGAAAATTTGTTTTCTACTGAAGGTGATCGCCAGCATGCTGTAGTGAAAGTAAAAGAGGATGTAAGGCCTCCACTCTTCGATTGCTTTGACTGACCCGTTTAGGTAGTCTCTGTAAAACTTCGTTAAGGAGCCCTACCCGACAAACACGCATGTTGCAATTGGTCGAGATGCAGGTCTTAATTCACGATCCTGGACCTCCGCTGCCTGACTCTACCACCACCTTTCTCAATGGCTTATCTTCCAACGCGGACGCTCTTACTCCTTACGATTTGCCGATGCCCCGACATCATCCGTATATTCGCAATCTTAACGCGGCATACCGCAAGGCTCAGTTCTGTCTCCTCTCCTGTTCAACCTCGTCATGTGCGTCATTCACGGCGCCCTCGAATCGTTAACCTCCATCCGCTATACTCTCTATGCAGATGACATAACCATTGGGTCTTATCTCGGTTCACCAGGATGTATATACAAGATTGACTACAGGACGCCCTTGCTATCGCTTCGGCTGCTGCCAAAAAACCTGCTAAATCTGCTCTCCTCTTTGACCACCATCTTCGATGGCAATCCGCTCCACTAGCACAACTGCTGGATCGTCATCCCATTCCACTAGTAAAACCTATAAAATGATCAGCCTCCACATCCAAGCCCATGGCGGAGCCTCTTCAGTGGTCTGGCACATTCTACAGCAAGGATAATAAATTTTACATCTAATGTGGCGCGTCACTAACCGGGTTAGGCGCCTACGTGAATCTGAACTTCGTCTTCGGGACGCGCTCCTGCTATATCGCTATCGCTACCAGCTCTCTTATTTATTTCTTGGCCAACAGGACCTTAATTACCTTGACACACTGGTACGCAAAGCAGCAAAGTTGTTTTGGGCCTCCCAATCATGGGTTAACAACGACTGCCTAGCTCAGCTGGGCCGTCCAGAACATTACAGAGTTCATCATCTTAACTCACCGTCGCAACCAGGATATTCGCCTGAGAACCACCACTAAGGAGTGCCACATCCTGGCCAATGCCGGCTTTTCCGTCTCCACGTCCCCCTCCGCCGACTGTACCGCACTTTTATCATCCTGCGCGACAGTTCTATCAATCACGACATTACCTCGCAACATGAACCCATTTTTTGTGAATATGAACCCGACGCCGCGAGGCTAGAATCCGATATTCTCAGCATTTCATCCACACTCGAACTAGGGACCTCCACCCAGTATTTGTAAGGACCAGTCCCTTACGGGCTGGTCCAAGCATACTTCCTGTTCCTCTATAGCGAAATAAATGTTTTCACCACCACCACCACCATCCAAACTGCGATTTCTATTACGCGGACGATAGCATATCCTCACTCGGCTCTGCCGTAGTGGTTCTTTCGAGCAGCCATGCTATCCTTCATAGAGAAGTTCTCTCAGGTATAGATCCCACACTCGCTGACTACATGCCATAGTATATCTGCTTGTCGCTATCTTCCCCTCGTCACCCCTCACCTGCCTATCATTTTCACAGGCTCCATGGACGCTTGTCGTATTCTCTTACGCGGGGAACTTCCAACGCCTCTGGCACACATTCTCCAAAATAGTCTTTCTAAACCTGTTGAGACTGTGGTGGTACCTGGCCACGCAGGACTGTCGGGGAATGAACGGGCTAATCGACTCGTCTGTGACACTCCTCGGCAGGCTCCCGACTTACCCGGGCCAAGCTCACGTGATTCCCGAGCTCCTCCTATTTTTTCCAGCCCTATCGACTTACTGGCCGCAGGTTCCCGCCTTTAAAGGTTCGTCTAACTCGCGCACACGGCGTCCTTATCCGACAAGCCCAGACGGGCTCTGTTCTTTCTCCCACACGTCTACATCTCCTTCGTGCATTTGTGGAAGAAACGCCTCGGCGATGTCACAGGTGTGGCCGGCATCCCAGTGACTCTCACATACTGTGGTCCTGCCTTCCTCCCCACCCTTCCTCCCCAACGTCCACCAAGCTGACCCCTGTTTCTATGGCTGCTTGGTTGACTCATTGCTGTCTCAGCAGTACCTGGCCACCTTCATCGCTGAAGCGATGAAAGGCATGCCCGGTGGTACCCTGGACTGAGAGACCCTCTCCACAACTACTACTATTATCTTTTTATTCAATAAAGTCTATCATCATAATCAACATCAGTGACATACCTGACCTTTCTGAAGCTAGCTCTTCCGATGCCCGTCCCAAGCAGTACCCACGGCTATCGTTTCTGGCATGCTTTGGCAGTACGACCCCGCTATATTTAGCGGAACAGAACAGGCGCTATAATGATCGTCTTCGTGAGCATGCCGACAACGTCAGCAATGAAAACAAAAACACGTTTTTTTCAGCCCTGCATTGCTGCACGTTTGCCTGTACACCTGTAGTTGAGCGGACCGCAGTAATCCATACAAAAGCAGAGGCAACCTGCTCACGGCATTGTAGAGGTCAGGTCAGGACGCTGGAACATTTGTCTGCTTGAGTAAGCCGTTCATTTCTCTATCGAACAAATAGCTCAGACTTATGAGGGAGCTGACATGCACGTCTAGCGGTCGTAATGATTCGTGTAGTTCTCCTGCATGTTTCTGTGGGCTTTCGGATGTGACTTCTCTCTGTTTCGAGCATTTCTTGCTTCCTTAGTTGTAATAGTTGGTAGTAAATTAAGTAGTAATTTTAGTTTACCTATTTATTTAGCCCCATAGCTACATTTGCCCGAAGGGTGTACGAGTAGGGTGTGTGTTTCAATTCAAATAAAAAAAGAACGTATATGCGTTTGCTTGAATTCGCGGAACTCAAAATGAGCGCAGAAAAAGACAAACAAGAAGAAACAGGAGACAGATGAGGGGCTCAACTTCCGACTTCATGACACCTGTGAAAGCTTTTATAATCAGAGAAAAAACAACACCAACAAAGAGACAGCACACGTGTCCACAAACAAAGAAACGTCAATTGTTTACATGACAAAGCTACCGACGGCGAGCTTGCATATATCTCTCCAAATCTCATATGGCATCACCTTATGTTATTTAACGTGTCAGCTGATTATGATAACACCGAATAACAGCAAATCTGTTGATGTCAGGGGCGCAGCCACTGCTCTAGCAGTGGGAAGCGAGAAAACCGCGAGGTGAGATATTATTCTTAAAAATTTTCCTATGCTCGCGTAGTCTGTCATTGACCGCGCCCCTTTCCTTTAACCTAATATTTGCCACAAGTAAAAGGAATCCTACACGCCACACCTACAGATTTGACTTGATGCCTTTTTTAACAGATAGGACTTGCCACCTTCTCAGGGTTTGTCCGCATGCTGAGCGGAACTCCCGCATGCTGAGTGATCTTCTTTAAATTGTGGGAGACGGTGTGAACGTAAGGGATCACACATACTTTGCTTTACCAAGTCATTGCCTTTTTTTTTGTAAACCTGCATAGATTTTATGTTCCCATATTTTGCATCCAATTCACCGTATCTGTTTCTCGCACTTTATTTTTGCTTATTCGTGGTTGTCTGTTTACTAGGGGTGGGCGAATATTGAAAGTTACGAATTCGAATCGAACATTACACGCTAACTATATTCATACTCGTATTCGAAAGCGATCTGTTCTTTATTTTAGAATACAGAAAACTCATCTAATATTTCACAACAACCGAATGCTAACGGTCTTGTTACTGTTCTGCGTGTGCTAAAAGAAATATCGCAAATTATCAGAAATGACACAACGATAAAAGTTTACGTGGAGAAACAAAATGGGTAATGCAAGCTTTTTTTTCGAGTTCGCGTCAGAAGTCAACATGACAGCCCTTGATTTCTGCTTGCAGTCTTTGGTTTAATGGTTTTGGCAGCCTAGTTATATACAGTTTCACAACTAGTAATTGTTTTCTTGCAGCGGACCCTTTTACCTGTATTTACGGTACCACAAGTACTTCAGCGGGTTTTTTCCCCACAACTTCTGATCATTTTTTGACAGCCATTTGTTGATTTGATTCCACGTCATTACTGGTCTCTTCATTGAAAATCGTAATTCCCAAAAGTTGGTGGTGCCACCTTGTGGCGATGATTTAATATAGAGCACGCAAAACTAGAAGAAGAAGATTTGCAACAATCTTCTACTTAGCGACAGGTGAAAGGGTGTCAGCAGCAACAATCATTTACATATAATGAGCATATCTTCTCATTGAGACGAGGACGTCTATGCAATGCAGAAGCGTTTATAACACGTTGTCGTTGAACAGAGCTTTGCGAAATGCCACTACCAGCGCTACAGTTATCCGGTTTTTCGGCATTTCTAAAACGGAAATGGTTGACAGAACCCTTTTTAAACAGTTACGTGTGTAAATGCAGGAGATGTGAGACACTTAGTCCACCCTCATATTCTGAGGGCCCTTCAGTACTATGGACATTCTTGAGACCTCGGGGCGGGGGGGCGGGCATTCTGTAAGAGTCCACCTAGAGTCCACTACCGCTGTCGGCATTGGCTCCCGTTTCACGAGCGCGAAGGTGCCATCCAGTCTCCTTCGTGCTCGTGAATCGGGCGCCAATGGCGGCAGCCGTAGTGGACAGTCCACTAGATGAACTCTTACAGAATATCCCCCCCCCCCACACACCAGAACTTGTCTGTAGAAACCGGACTGAGAAACAACGCTCAGAAGTGCTTGGTATGGCATGACTGCAGATGAATTGAAGCGCTGCCGAGGTGAACACACACGGAGACTGAAGAAAAAAGTCACAGGCCTGCGCGGCACACGCAGCACAGTCACAGCGTAAGCTGGTGGAGCGGCTCAAGAGTAGCTCCAATTTACGCACCACGCACAACAGGGTCTTCGCGGCAATCTTTTCGCCTCGTTTTGACGATAACGATCGGAACTGTCCGCCCGGCGTCGACGGCGAGCTGCGGCTTGTAATGCTCTCTGCACAGCAGTCTGCTGAGTCCGATCAAGCCTTACAACTGCAACTTGCATGTCTAGCACGCTGCGTTTGCCGGCACCTTAACTAGATTGCGCCACCATACTGCGAAGGCTGGGGATAGCGTTTTTTTTATTGCGCGCCTCGTTTGAATCGCATCTCGCAATCTGCGCCTGCGCAAGCTGCGTTTGCAGGCACCTTACCTAGATGGCGCCACCATACTAGTGGAGGCTCAGGTCGTCTACGCCTTCGCGTTTGCCTAGGGAGTGTTTATAGGGCATTTTGCCGCTGCCCGATAGCAAGCGCTTGCGTGGCTCAGTGGTGGAGTATCTGACTCCCACGCAGAGGGTGCGGGCTCGATCCCAGAGGGAAAAGGGTACTTTTTTCGTATTTACGGCTCTAGCGGTTACGGCGGCAGACGCCATCGGCGACCGACACCATCACGAACCGAAACGGCTTTTCGAATGAGCCCATAACAGCTTATGCTGTAAAAGAAAGGGAGGAACACGGACCTTGCGCAACGTCCTTGTTCCTTTCTTGTTTTTCTGTCAATGTTCGTTGCGCTCACCTCTGCAGCGCTTTGATTCACCTTCAGTCGAACTGAGAAGCGCTGACTGTCAAGTTGTAAGCGCAAGTAAAGTCTTAGCGATGTGTTGGATTTTACCATTTCCTTAGAACGGAGTAGCAAAACAACCAGCCGTGGTTGCTCAGTGGCTATGGTGTTGGGCTGCTGAGCACGAGTTCGCGGGACCGAATCCTGGCCACAGAGGCCGCATTTCGATGGGGGCGAAATGCGAAAACACCTGTGTACTTAGATTTAGGTGCACGTTAAAGAACCCCAGGTGGTCAAAAATTCCGGAGGCCCCCTCTACGGTGTGCCTCAGAATCATATCGTGGTTTTGGCGCGTAAAACTCCATAATTTTGGAGTAGCAAAGCAGAGCTTGATGGCTGACGCCACCTTTCTGCGCCCTCCTTAAAATATATTGTGTACTCCCTGATTAATTGGATGCTTCTCAAACGGGCAGCGAATGAGACACACTTGAAATGAACCCACAGGTAAGTGTCACGGTAGCCAGCAACTCGCATCGCCTTAAACCCAAACAAGCGATCCTCATAAGGCTGCCTCTTTAAAACAAGAAGCGAAAGAAAACCTAGAGCCGTGCGAAAAACAAAGCGAAGGAAGCTGATGTTAACAAGACGGACTGGTAGCCTGTCTCGACGAGTCATCGGCGGAGTGGACGCGCGCTGTCTCTCTTTCACTGCGAGAACGTAGCGGAGAGTTTTGTGCCTCAGCCTCCACATACCTGTGTCGCTGTGTTCAGACCTGTTGTCTGCATTTACGCGAATGCCCTACAATTTGTAGTGGTACGGGGGCCAGGTACAAACGTGCACCTTTTTATCTCGGCCTCTGGTTCGCTCCCGGCCAGAAAGCCAAACGATGACCGAGCGTAATAATGACAACTGCGCAGGTACTGCTGTGCAGTTCAACTAACATAACACCTCACGGTCACGTGCGGGAAGAATCGTGACGTCGTAGACGTCCGGGCAGCGGTGCTTCGCCAGGGGAATGGCGACCTTCGCGCAGACGGCACGTTCGTCGGACGTGCCGCGGCCTTTGGCAGTGCGGCTACACATGCGCGCGGTGTAGCTAAATACGTGCAGCATTGCGAACGATACAGAAGGAATGGGGACTGACGCGACACATGCGGTAGGTACCTAAAAAAGAACAAGCAAGCTGACAAAATATGTACTGCAAACTCAGCTAAAATAAATTAATTCAAGGCAACACATAGATAACGGAAATGCTTTGAATTATTGATAACGTTTTGAAAAGGTATTTAAATCGCGAAAAACGTTTTGCCTTTCTGTCTTTTATTGATGTCTCTAAACTACTGCTTTGAATAAATTGCATAATTGCTTTGAATAAGCTGCGAGTGTGGGACAGTATCCGTCGCTTTACTTGTCCTTTCTTTGATCACCTTGGTATCGTGCTGCCTATGTTTAATCTCGAATACATAGTCAATCGCCCACACTTTCAGGGTTCTTCAATAATACGTGAGAAATGCAACATGATAGAGTAAAAAAGCTTGCTTCATGTGAGAGCAGAATAGAGACGCTCGGGACAAGCCGGTAGAAAGGCAGTGGCTTTCAATAACGTCCGTTGTTTGTTCAACAAACACAATGCTTGCAGAAACACAATATAGGTATTATTTATAGTGTGAGTCTTGCGACAACTGCGATTCCGACAAATCCCAAACCATCCCTGCATGCGAAGTATATGCTGCTTCTAAGAGCTGTTACCAAGGTGTGAGTGATCTAAGATACAAATGCACACTGGGAGATGCCACCGAGATGAGGCATAAGGTCAGTTTCGATGACTGCGGGTTGCTAGTGCACAAACGCTACCGGTACAGAATGAACGCCATTCAAAAAGCACCAGAGTGCAGCCACATCAACGGGGGTTCGAACTTGCGACATTGGAAGTAGAATACCATAGCCGCTAGCCAACGGAGCCACATGCTTTGGCAAGGCTGCACGGCTTTCGCAGGGAACAGTGCACCGGTCTGCGGCGGTAATCACGCTTATGGATGCGGCGACGACGACCGTCGGCGGCCCACACTCGCGGGGGAGGCCATCCATTGCGGCCGTCGTCGGCGGGTTGCAGCGCTGTTCCTCTTCGCAGTACGTGCGGGCTGCCGGTCACGTAGCTTCTGGCAGGGGCGTGGCTTTGTGCAGCGTCGCGGGTTGCTTCTTTATCAATTTGACGATCCAACCGCCCCACCTGGGCATCGGCCGCGGCAACCGCTAGCCATTCGGTTTCCCCACAACGGCACAGTGGAACGATTCGGCGCGAGGCACGCATTCAATTTGAGGCGTCCTTCTGACTCGCGTGCTATAACGAAGAGGGCGGGGCACTCGTGGCGCTGCAGGTAGCACACGTACACGGCTGCACTCGTGCGGGCCTGTCGCGCCGGACACTTTGGTTGTCAGAGCGAACGATGTCAGGGTCCGCGCGGTGATGACTCTGACCCGCCCGTGACCCGAATCGACCACCCGGCGTCCCACTGGCGGTGCACTGTCGGCCGGACGTAGGTCAGAGTTTGGAGTCGGTCCGAAGAAGGAGCGCCAGAGCAAATGAAAATAAAACGGAGCGCGTGGCTTGCACTTCTTTGCACGAAACGCGCTTATGAATCGAAAAGTGAGGGGCATTTTGAGAAGCAGAGGCGAACTGTGGCTGAAAGGATCGAAAGGATCGAAAGGCCGTCCTTTATTGTTACTGAGGGACGAGCAACGGCTTCTGTCCAGGCGTCCAGGTCTTCTCTTTCATGATGCACGCTGGATGATATTCTTCGCGAGCCAAGCCCTGTTGAGGGACAGCGACAGGGAAGTGTGAGTGTGAGTGAAGGGGGTGGACGATGACGATGTCCTTGAGATAGCTGCTTGGAGGGCAGCCGAAGTAAGGGCAAAGAGGGGGTGATTCCTTCAAGAGTCCTAGCGGAAGGTAGAGATATGGACTTGGGTGCGTGGAGGTATTTGTGGTTTTGTGAGTGATGGCAGAGGTTCACAGCGATCTGTGCGTGCAGGAAAGTGAATGTCTGTATGGCTCGATGGAAGGCAAGACTAGGGATTTCAGTGAATTTCCGGGCAGCCGGCGTACCCGGGTGCCCGGAAATGTGTCGGCATGCCAATAGGTTTCCTCTTGTATTGCCCGACATTCACTTTCAAAAGGTAACCGTAGGTTTTGTTGCATTTGCTGAGCGGTATGCCTAGCCACAGTGAGTTCTATAGGAAATTCTGAGAAGTGGCATTAGACTCAATGAATATGATGGGCGCCGAGCGGATAATTTCGAGGGAATATGTTTGTGGTAGCTGCTGCGATGGCGTGTAATCCCTCCGAAGAAAGAAGAATGGCCCTTGGCACATTATAAATCGCAATGCCCGAGACTTATGGGTGTGATGCGAAGGAAAAAGATGGCTGCTCGAAAGAGGATCGCGAGCGAGGAGGAGGGCTCGGATGCGTGTTGTGACAAATGTGTGACACCATGCCGGTTCCTACCCAGTAAATTTTGACACTGCCCCTTCGGAATTTTGTGAAACATCACGGCAATGCAGAATCGTTACTGAATGGGTTCAATTTTTAGGAAATTATATTTCAAAATATCGGACGAGTTTCAGAGAGTTTAAACTAATAGAGCCGAGAAGGTACTTCGTTCTAACATAGGCATTTACGGCACTTATTCGTAACATTCATGCTGCGGTAAAACAGTGCTTTGGTCAGGCATGAGCAGTGAAGTCACACGACCGGAGCAAATCGTTCAGCAATCCCCGGCAAAGGGCACATTGACTGGAAGAAGAGGCGCCAAATTTAAACCGTAATGCGATTTATTACAGCTGGCGTAGGAACTGTAATGGCAGAGCGAGTATCATTCAGTCTGTTAGCACGCGCAGGTTTTTTTTAGAGGCAGCAGGGAGGGAGACAGTGTGCACGTCCTAAGCGTGCGTGCGCATGCTTGTGTGCAAGTGTGCGCTCGTGTTTGTGTGCGCTTGAGTGTGTCTTCGTGTTTGCATTTGCCTGTGCGCGAGTGTGTATGCGTGCATTTGAGTCAGTGCATGTGCGTGCGTGCGTGGTGTGTGTGTGAGTGCGTGTGTGTGTGTGCGTGTGTGTTGCTGTGCGTGTGTGTGCGTGTGTGTGTGTGCGTGTGTGTGCGTGTGTGCGTGTGCGTGTGTGTGTGTGGTGAGCGATGCCTTGGTTACACCTACCCTCGAAGAGAAATAGGATACAGAGTTTATTTAAAGCCATATATAAACCTGGAGAAGTACTCCCTGGTGCAGTATTCAGCCACTACCTCCCTCATGACTCCGACAATTAACCCATGGCTCTCAGTCCCCAGCGGCTGCGGAGCACCTGACCAAGGCGGCGGTCAGACCTGCATCGTGGCAGAGGGTGCTAAGAATCTCTGGGTCCGGACAGGCCGCCAATGGAAACTGAACCTGGCAACGTTCAACACGCGCACCCTGTCGAGTGAGGCTAGCTTAACAGGGCTATTTGAAGAATTATCAGGTATGGCCTGGGATATTATTGGCCTTAGTGAGGTTAGAAGAACTGGTGAGGCTTAGACAGTTGCCGTCTAAGCGGCAACTTGTTGCCGTCCAACAGTTGTCGTCCGTCTACGGCGGCAATGAGGAAGGCCTCATTGCCTTCCTCGGAAGGCAATGAGGCCTTACTCTGTAAGTGTCAATGGGCAAACAATTGCAAACGCACGGAAACACCACATTTCAGGGGCAATTATCGACCGCGACCTATCATGGAGCCCGCACGTTTCATACCTAAAGAAGAGGTTAACGACCATAACACACCTCCTCAACTTACTCGGTGGAAAATCATGGGGCACATCGGTGCGGTCAATGCTGCAGCTTTAAAATGCCTTGTTCCTCGGTTTCGCAAGATACAGCCTCCCGGTGCTAGGCCGCACTTGCAAAACAAACCTGCGTGTACTCCAGGGACTACAAGCTCAAGCCCTAAGGACGTGTCTCGGTCTTCCGAAGTGTGCGTCTACGGCAGCAACGATTGTCATAGCGCGAAATCACCCAATATCAACGTACTTAGCCACGGACGTTCTCAGGGCGCATATTCCGCATGTTGCCCGATTACCTTCCCACCATCTTGCATCTTTACCCACAGAAAGGCCACACACAACTTTCAGTCGTATAATTGCTGCCAATCGTACCTCGTTGCCATCGAACTACATGCCTGCAGCAAGACCATCCTCACCGTTATGGCGCCTGCAGAAACCTGACATACGCCTCACCATCCCAGGAATCACGAAGAAAGCTCACATGCCGTCATTTGCCCCAAAACAGGCCACGTTAGGACTGTTACACGAGGTTCACCGTGGCCGCGTACATGTTTATGTCGATGGCTCAGTCACACCTACAAGTTCAGCTGCCGCAGTGGTGATTCGAGCAAGATCCGTCAAGATACAGCTAAAGACGTCACATGTCTCATCAACAACAGCTGCTGAACTGGTAGCCCTCCGTGCGGCTCTTCATTTCATTCTGGAGGAACCACCCCATCCATGGTCAATCTTCTGTGACTCCAAGGCAGCCCTCCAGAGTTTACTCTCAGTACTGCGCCATGGATCACATGAGCAGCTCGTCGCAGAGATAGGACAAGTTCACCATCGCATAGTTGATGAAGGGCACGATATAATATATCAGTGGTTGCCTAGTCACTGTGGCATACATGGCAATGATCGAGCGGATGCAGCGGCCCGATCTGCCCATGACGGTGTCAACTGCGTTGCCATTCCTCTTTCGAGAGCCGACGCAGCGAAAAAACTTTCCGCGCTTGCGCGTGAGATAACATTGATACAATGAAATTCATCCGATTTCACAAGTGCACGCCTTCATGCCCTGGACCCTAATTTACATCTCCGTATTCCGTTCAACCTTCCACGACGGGACTGCACACTTCTAGTCCGTCTATGGCTTGGAGTAGCCTTTTCAAATGCGTACTCCTTTCTTATCGGAATGACCAATAGCCCACTTTGTGAATTCTGCGGGTGTAATGAAACAATCGCACACCTTCTTTGTGAGTGCCCTCATTTCAACCCGCAGAGAGCAGCTCTCTCAGCGACAATAGATCAACTGGACAAATGCCCAATAACAGAAAAGAACATCCTTGGAAACTGGCATACACAAACAACGGCCCGAGCCGCCCTGAAGGCACTGCTGCGTTACTTGAGAGACACCGGACTCAGTGACAAATTGTGACTCTGCACTGTGTTACGTAGGATGGAACGTTCACACTAAGCAACACGAGAACTTCGCAGACTGCGTGACAGTGCCCGCAGAAACAGTTCTGTTTTGTGTGCATGTGTAATTTTCTTTTCTTTCCTTCCTTTTTTATTCTTTATTTTTACTTATTTTTCTCTCCCTCTCCTTTCGCATCCCTTTACCCCTCCCCCGGTACAGGGTAGCCAACCGGAGATAGCCTCTGATTAACCTCCCTGTCTTTCCTTTACCTTTTCTCTCTCTCTCTCTCTCTAGACAGTGCGGACTAACGGCCACGTCCTCTGCTACAGAGGTCTTCCAGATAAGAGAAAATTCGGAGTAGGACTTCTAATCCATAAGGACATAGCAGGCAACATTGATGAATTCTACAGTTTTATGAGAGGGTAGCAGTCGTCGTAATAAAGCTGAATAGGAGGTACAAAATGAAAGTAGTACAAGCCTATGCCCCAACCTCCAGTCACGTTGATGAAGACATAGAACAGTTTTATGAATATGTTGAAGTAGCAATGAGAAAGGTGCAAACTTAGTATACTGTAGTCATGGGCGACTTCAATGCAAAAGTGGGGAAAAAGCAGGTTGGTGAGCAAGAGAGACAGAAACTTTAATGGATAAAATGAAATTTGAGATCCCGTGGTTGGGGCCCCTAGTCCAGGGCTCCACTGGCACGAGCGGTTAGCTGGGCTTGGTCCAGGAGAGCCAGTTGGCTGTCCTGGTCCTCGTCCGCAAGCCGCGCCTCCCACTGCCTGTTAAAATCTTGTGTTTTTGGTAGTGTGGAGCTAATATTGTTACGGGCCGCGTCCTTGCATTAAGGAAGACGACGACGATCGCCGGGAAGCGCTGCGCGTGTTCAGCCATCTTGGCCATCTCTGCCAACAATCCCTGTACATAAATACTGTCCATTTTTTATCTATTTGACGCCCCGCCACACATTGGTGTGAGGTGCTGGGTATTCTCGCCAGACGACGGAGCTCCGAAGTGGTCGGCGCTGCTGTGCGACCACCATGGCACACCAACCAGAATCTGCTTCTGCGCCGCGGACACAGATTGTAGTAGTCCAACCCCGAGACCCTGGAACGTTCAACGGCACCGATGGTATCGACGTTGAGGAATGGCTCACGCAATACGAACGGGTGAGCGACCTGACAGTCACACTGGCCAATGTGGTGTTTTATCTCAGTGGAACGGCGAAGTTATGGTATGAAAATCACGAGGCCGACTTTGGGAGCTGGGATACATTCAAACAAAAGCTCCGTGACCTGTTCGGTAAGGCCTTCAGTCGAAAAATCACTGCGAAGCAACAGCTGTCAACTCGCGCCCAGACGTCCACGGAATCATATTTGTCTTACATACAGGATGTGCTGGCGCTGTGCCGTAAAGCTGACAGTAACATGCCAGAGTCTGACAAGGTTGGCCACGTCCTGAAAGGGATAGCGGACGACGCATTCAATCTGCTCATGTGCAGAAATTGTGCTACCGTCGATGCCATGATCGAGGAGTGTCAGCGCTTCGAGCAGGCTAAGAGCCGCCGTATTGAACGACCATTTGCCCGGCTTCCCAACACCGCTGCAACGTCTTAGTGTGAAGAGCGGCCGCAATCCAACCTTTCGCCGCCGTCGGCCGAATTGATGAGGATTGTCCGCCGTGAAATCGAGGCAATGGCTCCCGCTAGCCTCTTTACCAGCTCTAACGCCGGCGACTCGAGCACACCAGCGGTTTCACTCGTCCAAGCAATCGTGCGAAACGAACTCGCGAATCTCGGGGTTCACGCTGCTTGCGCCGTTGTCAGCCCTACATCCGCTTCCGGGGCCCCGACATCTTCCCTCGGTATCCACGGTTCGCTCCACGATAGCGAAACCCTGCTGATTAGCGAACTGAAGACGATCGGCCTATCTGCTTTCACTGCCGCCGTGTCGGGCACGTTGCTCACTACTGTCACAACCGCTGGTCGTTCCCGCCACGAACTCCATCCTTTGGCCATGCTCGCCGCCTTGATCGCAGCCCTTTTGAGCCACTATCTGCGGCACACCCCTACAATCCTGGCGATACCACGAAATGGTCCAGCCGCTCGCCGTCACCTAGAGGTCACCAGTCGCGTTCGCAACCGTACCGTCGTCCGCCCTCCCGCTCCCCGCCACCTCGCCGCGCCCCGTCGCCGAGCAACCGTGGCTCCTTCACTCCCGGAAAACTAAACGATGCAGCGCCCGGAGGTAACGCTGCATCTACGACTCTGCCCCAAAACCCTCTAGTTACTCTGCCGACTCGAGGCTGTGTGTTGGACGTTGACGTTGATGGCGTGATGATTTCTGCACTTGTCGACACCGGGGCTTATATTTCTGTCATGAGCTCTGGTCTTCGCCGTCGCCTAAAGAAGGTGGTCACACCTGCTGTTTCCCACGTTGTAAGAGTGGCCGATGGAGGAACTCCCACCATCCTTGGCATGTGCACTGCCCGCGTCACAATCGCTGGTCACCCAACTACTGTTTGATTTGCCGTTCTTGAACAATGTCCGTACGACGTTATTCTTGGTCTGGACTTTCTCGCAACTCATTCTGCCCTAATTGACTGTGCAACTGGCCTCCTGCAGCTCGAATCTACCTCACCTAGCCGATGCCCCAACCACCCCTTCGGCACGTCTCTGCTCTCTCGACTATGTGCGCATGCCCCCGCAAGCCGCCATGTATATCGCCATGGTCTCGAGCCCTCCTGTCGCTGATGGCAATTACGTGCTATCCCCGGTAACGGACGTTATGCTCGCCAAGAACGTCGCCGTGCCTAACACCCTCGTCACTGTCACCGGCAACCGCATCGCCATTCCTATTTTAAACTTCAGTGCCTCTCCTCAACTGATTCCGGCAGGCATGTCACTCGCCGCCATTACTGCTGCCGAAGACTGCGAGATTTGTGCGTTCGATCCCACCAGTACCTCCTTTCTTTGCACCACAAGCAGTTCGCCGCGCGATGTCTTTGTCGGAATGATCCCTGATGACCTTCCTTCTGATCAAGCTACTGATCTTCGCCGCCTCCTCGAGACTTACCACGACATTTTCGACTTCGACGATCGTTATCTGAGCCAAACGTCTGTTGTCCAACATCGCATCGACACGGGGAACGCGAACCCTATCCGTCGCCGTCCCTATCGTGTTTCCCTCGCCGAACGTCGTGTGATCCAAGGCGAAGTTGACAAAATGCTCACAAAAGGCGTTATCGAACCTTCTTCCAGTCCGTGGGCGTCCCCTTTGGTGCTAGTAAAAAAGAAAGACGGCAGCTGGCGCTTTTGCGTTGACTACCGGCACTTGAACAACATCACACGCAAGGACGTCTACCCCCTGCCCCGAATCGATGACGCCTTGGACGGCCTCCACGGCGCCACGTACTCCATCGACCTACGCTCCGGATACTGGCAGATTACCGTTGATGCCATGGACCGCGAAAAGACTACGTTCGTCACACCGGATGGCCTTTACCAATTCAAGGTTATGCCTTTTGGATTGTGTAATGCCCCCGCAACCTTCGAGCGAATGATGGATTCTCTCCTTCGGGGCTATAAGTGGTCTACGTGTTTATGTTATCTATATGACGTGATTGTCTTTTCGCCTACTTTTGAAGACCACCTATCCCGCCTGTCGGCCATTCTTGATGTGTTTCGCCGCGTTGGCCTACAACTTAACTCCTCCAAGTGTCGTTTCGCTCGGCGTCACATCACCGTTCTCGGTCACCTTGTTAGGGCTAGCGGTGTCCAACCTGACCACGACAAGGTGCGTGCCGTCCGAGACTTTACTGTTCCTCGCTCAGTTAGCGATGTACGGAGCTTTGTCAGCTTGTGTTCCTACTTCCGCCGCTTTGTCAGGAATTTTGCCGACAATGCCCGGCCGCTTACTGACCTACTCAAGAAGGACAACTCTTTTTCCTGGGGTCGTGCACAATCCGCCGCATTCACCACCCTTGTCAGTTTACTGACTTCACCGCCCATTTTGGCGCATTATGAACCGTCGGCCCCTACAGAAGTTCGCACCTACGCTAGTGGCCACGCCATAGGTTCAGTACTCGCCCAACGCCAGAACGACCAGGACCGTGTCATTGCCTACGCCAGCCGCCTTCTCTCGTCATCGGAGCGGAATTATTCGATAACTGAGCGCAAATGCCTGGCTTTGGTCTGGGCTGTGGAAAAATTCCGCCCTTATTTGTACGGCCGAACGTTTTCCGTTGTCACGGACAACCATGCCCTTTGATGGCTCTCGTCGCTGAAGGATCCTACAGGAAGGCTTGGCCGCTGGGCATTACGACTACATGAGAACACCTTTGACGTGCTCTACAAATCTGGCCGGATGCACCAAGATGCTGACTGTTTATCCCGCTAACCTGTCGACCCTCCCGACACCGCCGAACGTGATGCCGGTGACTTCGTCATGGCTATTGCAGATCTGGCCGACATACGCACTGAACAGCAAAGTGACGACACGTTACGATCTATAATTGACCGCCTCCATTCTCGTCAGTCCGACCCATCGCTTCGTCTGTTTGAGCTTCACGACGACATTCTTTACCGTCGTAGTACCACTCCCGACGGCCCATAGCTTCTGCTTGTTCTCCCCAAGCATCTTCGTGCTACTGTTCTCCAAGAACTCCACGATGCTCCGACCGCTGGCCATCTTGGCGTATCCCGCACATACGATCGCGTACGGCGCCAATTTTTCTGGCCTGGTCTGTACCGATCTGTTCGATGCTACGTAGCTGCGTGTGACCTTTGTCAGCGACGTAAACGGCCCTCGGGCTTGCCTGCAGGCCTCCTGCATCCTATTCACATACCCCAGGAGCCATTCTACTGCGTCGGTCTCGACCTCCTCGGTTCATTCCCTTCGTCTACTTCAGGGAAGAAGTGGATCGCAGTTGCGACCGACTACGCTAGGCGTTTTGCCATCACGCGAGCGTTGCCGACTAGTCGCGCCACTGACGTCGCAGATTTCCTCCTTCATGACGTCATCCTTCGTCATGGTGCTCCTCGGAAACTGCTACTTCTTGTGGTGCTCCTGGGCCGCTACTTCTTGTCGAAAGTTGTCGATGACCTCCTTCGTTTCTGTTCTGTGGAGCACACGCTCACTACTTCGTACCACCCGCAGACCAACGGGCTCACCGAAAGGCTGAACCGCACCTTAACCGATATGCTGTCGATGTACGTGTCTGACGATCATCGGGACTGGGACAGCGCTTTGCCATACGTCACGTTCGCGTACAACTTCTCCCGTCACGACACCGTCGGCTTTTCGCCGTTTTACCTCCTGTATGGCCACCACCCTGCATTGCCTTTTGACACGCTCCTACCTGCTGTACTGCGACATACCAGTGAGTATGCCCGCGATGCTGCCGCGCGTGCCCATCTGACACGTCAGATAGCTCATGAGCGACTATCCGACTCACAATTATGCCAAAAGGACTGTTACGACCGCAGCCACCGGCACCTCTGCTTTTCTCCGGGATCTCTTGTGCTTTTCTGGACTCCTCGTCGCGTCGGTCTCTCTGATAAGCTTTTATCGCGTTACACCGGACCTTACAAGGTTTTACGGCAACTTAGTGACGTGAACTATGAAATCACCCCACTGAACAGTTCTTCACCATCTACCCTGCCATCTCGTGACGTCGTGCACGTATCCCGACTGAAGCCGTGCTTTTCCGTCGCCTCCTCGTGTAATTAGTCTGCGCCGAGATGGCGCTCAGCCCGCCGGGGCGGTTAGATGTTACGGGCCGCCTCCTTGCATTAAGGAAGAAGACGACGATCGCCGGGAAACGCTGCGCGTGTTCAGCCATCTTGGCCATCTCTGCCAACAATGCCTGTACATAAATACTGTCCCTTTTTCATCTATTTGACGCCCCGTCACAATATGTTTCGGTCTGTATGGGCATATGACATGTTGGTGAGGAAGCAATTGGCAACTACGGCATGGATTCTAGGAATGCAAGAGGAGAGATATTGGTAGAATTCGCGGAAAGGAATAGGCTCCGAATAATGAATACATTCTTCAGGAAGCGCAGCAACAGGAAGTGGACCTGGAAAAGCCCTGATGGAGAAACAAGGAATGAAATAGATTTCATACTCTCTGCCGATCCAAGCATAGTGCAGAATGTAGAAGTGTTAGGTAAGGTAAAGTGCAGTGACCATAGGTTAGTGAGGTCTAGGATTTCTCTTAATTTCAAGAGAGAAAGAATAGAGTTAATCAAGAGGAAACAGGCCAACCTAGACGCAGTCAGGGTAAAGGCCGACCAATTCAGGCTGGTGCTCGCAAACAAATATGCAGCAGGAAGATGAAGATAACATAGAGGTAATGAATGAAACCATAACTAGGCTGATCTCAGAAGCAGCAATTGAAGTGGGAGGTAAGGCAGCAAGGCAACCAGTAGGTAAGCTCTCCCAAGAAACAAAGGACCTAATAAAGAAACGACAAAACATAAAAGTGTCCAACTCAAGAGATCAGATAGAATTCGCTGAACTGTCAAAACTGATCAACACGAAGAAAGAAAGGGATATTCACAATTATAACGTGGGAAAGATTGAGGCAGCCGTAAAATAAGGGCGCAGCATGAAATCAGTAAGAAGAAAGCTTGTCATAGGACAAGGCAAGATGAGTGCACTGAAAGATAAGCATGATAATATCATCAGCAATTTCGATGACATAGTAAAAGCAGCGAAAGAATTCTATACTGACCTGCATAGTGCCCAAAACAGCCAAGCTACTTTCATTCGAAATAGTGATGAACCGGATACAGAGGCTCCTTCTATAACTAGCGATGAAGTTACAAGGACCTTGAAAGACATGACCAGGGGAAAAGCTGCTGTAGAAGATGGAATAACAGCAGATTTAATGGAAGATGGAGCAGATATCATGCTTGAAAAGCTTGCGGCTCTTTATAGTCAATGCCTCACAACTTCAAGTGTACAAAAGAGCTGGAAGAACGCCAAGATTATACTTATCCATAAGAAGGGAGACGTTAAACAATTGAAGAATTACAGACCCATTAGCCTGCTTTCAGTATTGTATAAAATATTCACCACGATAATTTGCAATAGAATCAGGGCAACACTTGACTTCAGCCAACCAAGAGAACAGGCTGGCTTCAGGAAGGGACATTCTACGATGGATTTTAGGAGGAACGTGACGGCGGCTGTACGAGCCGTGCCGTCGTTCCTGTATACTCATAAGGGCGAAGGCGGCGAGCCGAGCGACGTGGCTGCGACGACCAGCGTGGCTGGCTTCTAGAACGACACTGCGCACGCCGAGCTTGCGCTTCGAGTACGCCCTGCGCTTCTTTATTTTTCTATTTGCAGCGCCAACCACAGCGCTCCACGCTGCGGCGTTTGTGGGTGCTACAGAGCCCCCCGCCCAGACGGAACGGCGATAGAACAAATGACATGAGCGAGGTTCAAAAGGGTCCGGGGTCAGATAAAAGTTGTGAGTCCGTTGGAGGCGAAGGGGACTAGCAAGTCCTTCCGGTGGACGCAGCTGGGAGTGGCGGTGCGGACGCACGGTAGACAGCACGCCGGCACAGAGATGGTGAAAGCAGACGCCTCCGCAGCAGTTCACGCAGGCCAGGCGGAACGAACAGGAACCGGGCGCAGTCATTGATGGGCACGACAAGCCGCAAGCTCGATCGTCACGCACTCGCAGATGCGTGAACGCTGGTGGATGTAGCTTGTGCACGCGCTTGTCAGGTCTTGCCCGACCCTATTAGACGTCGGAAGCTGGAAGCTTTTGCGCGCGACACCGCCAGAGTCAAGACAAGAAGGTCTGGTACGCGCCTGCTGGAGCCTGGGTGTTGCCACGGTCAGCGGCTTTGGAGTCGAGTGGCGCTCGAGACTGCGAGGAAGGCGTCGTCGGGCAACGCTCAATGACGGCACTGGCGCAGGTTGGCGAAGATCTGGGGGAACCAGGGCACCAACTGCCGGGTCAGATTGCTTGGAGAGCTCCAGAGTGGGCACGACGCGAAGGACAGGATCAGGTGGTGGGTGCGAGACACCATCAAGACTCGCGTCACGGGATGGTGGTATCAGTCCATCTGCCGTATCCGCGTGGCGCGACGATTGTTCCCAGCCTCCAACGTCCGACTTGTCAGAGTAGTCGCTAGAAGGGCCCAACGGCAAGTTGGCCGAAGGAGAGGACGGGGAGCGCAGGGCAGGGAAGAAGGTCGCTGCTGCTGCTGCGTCGCTCTCGCTGGCTCGTAGGTGCCGCGGTGTAGCGACAGCTGACACGGTCGAAGGCGGCGGAGTTGGCACGGGGCAAGGCTCGTGCGCTGACTCAGAGGCTCGCTGAGCCGGCAGTGTGGACAAATCCGGTGAAGGGTTGGCAGGAGGCCGAATGACAGGAGCGACGTCGTTGTCGCCAGACCCGATGGCGTGTGGCGCAGGAACCAGTGTATTGTCGGCGATGGCACCACTGTCGCGTGTCATCGGTGGTAGGAAGCAAGGCGATGACGTGGCTGGTATCATGGTCGTGTGGAGGACATTGTGCGTGTACTCCCACTAAAGAGACACCTGGAGAGAGCTGGAGGCCGGGGATTGCGCGGTAGCGCATCGGGCGGTCGACAATACTGTGTCGGGGCAAGTCAAGAGAGGAAGGCTTGCCTGATGGTGGCTAACGGGCACAGGACGAGATGCGGGTAGCGCTGGCGGTAGGAACGCAGACAGCGCTTCGCGCACAGCGCGGTCAGCCACTGGAAGAGGGTGGTAGGCAGCGCCGTAGAGGTTCAGGACGGACTGCCGCAGTTCGTCGTACGGGCGCGGGCCTGGCGATGGAACGCCGAGGTGGAGTTGGAGAGCACGTGGCAGGACGTCGAGGAGTACCATGTGCTTGAACTCCTGGATCCATATGTGATTCAGCTCCAGAGCCGTCTCGAACTGGGCGAACCATGTGCCGACGTAGCTGGACGAGAACAGCGGCAGTGGTGGGTCGAACTGCGGCTCTGGCCAGTGAGCCATTGCAGCGTGTCGCTCGGGAAAAGGCGCGCTCCACAGGGTCACCACTGTAGGAGGAACGTGACGGCGGCCGTACGAGCCGTGCCGTCGTTCCTAACTGAAAAGGCGAAGGCGGTGAGCAGAGCGATGTGGCTGCGACGACCAGCGTGGCTGGCTTCTAGAACGACACTGCGCGTGCCGAGCTTGAGCTTCGAGCACGCGCTGCGCTTCTTTATTTTTCTATTTGCAGCGCCGACCACAGCGCCCCGCGCTGCGGCGTTGCTGGGTGCTTCAGGATCATATCCATGTCATCAATCAGGCAATCGAGAAATCTGCGGAATACAATCAACCTCTCTATATGGCTTTCATAGATTATAAAAATGCATTTGATTCAGTAGAGATACCAGCCGTCATAGAGGCATTGCGTAATCAAGGAGTACAGGAGGCATACGTGAATATCTGGGGACATATCTACAAAGATTCCACAGCTACATTGGTTCTCCCCAAGAAAAGTAGAAAGTTACCTATCAAGAAAGGGGTCAGCCAAGGAGACACAATCTCTCCAATGCTATTCACTGCATGCTTAGAAGAGGTATTCGAGCTCCTAGACTGGGAAGGCCTAGGAGTGAGGATCAACGGCGAATATCTCAGCAACCTTCACTTTGCAGATGACATTGCCCTATTCAGCAACAATGGAGACGAATTACAACAAATGATTGAGGACCTTAACCGAGAAAGTGTAAGAATTGGGTTGAAGATGAATATGCAGAAGAGAAAGATAATGTTCAATAGCCTGGGAAGGGAACAAGAATTCAGGATCGCCAGTCAGCCTCCTGAGTCTGTAAAGGAGTACGTTTATCTAGGTAAATTACTCACAGGGGACCCTGATCACGAGAAAGAAATTTACAGAAGAATAAAATTGGCTTGGAGTGAATACGGCAGGCATTGCCAAATCCTGACTGGGAGCTTACCACTGTCGTTGAAATGAAAAGTGTACAATCATTGCATTCTACCGGTGCTAACATATGGGGCAGAAATTTGGAGGTTAACAAATAAGCTCGAGAACAAGTTAAGGACCGCACAAAGAGCGATGGAACGAAAAATCTTAGGAGTAACGCTAACAGACAGGAAGAGAGCGGTGTGGATCAGAGAACAAACCGGTATAGCCGATATTCTAGTTGACATTAAGCGGAAGAAATGGAGCTGGGCAGGCCATGTAATGCGTAGGATGAATAACCGGTGGACCATTGGGGTTACAGAATGGATACCAAGAGAAGGGAAGCGCAGTCGAGGACGGCAGAAAACCAGGTGGGATGATGAAGTTAGGAAATTTGCAGGCGCAAGTTGGAATACGCTAGCGCAAGACAGGGGTAATTGGAGATCGCAGGGAGAGGCCTTCGTTCTGTGGTGGACATAAATATAGGCTGCTGCTGATGATGATAAACCCACGTGACAAGAACGAATGAATCCGCGTTCATTGTATTATCTCTTTGTGAAAGCGAAACTGACAAGAAAAAAAGCGCTTTTGACGTCAATATCGCCAGCTTGGCACCATCACTATCGACACGGCCTCGCGAGGAGCTGCCTAGCGGTTTACATTCGTTAACTTCTTTTCTTCGGCGGTTACGCAATCTATTGATGCCAGAGACGCATTAAACCTGTACAATCATTGAGTGATGCAACCATTCTGCGGCGAAGCACACTTTCAATGACACACGTTCACTGCTATATTGGCATTAGCACATTAAACAAGCAAAGGGAATAAGAAAACGAAAGCGGGCTGATCGAAAGGAACCTGCTCATGGAGCCGTGTCGTGAATGCAATGGCAACATAAAAATAGGTGGGCGTGATGAGGTCCACGTCACAGATGTTCTTATTGCGCGTCGTTTACGCTCTCAGAGAGCGTTGAAGTGTAAAATATTTGTTCGCGTAGCTCTTAGAGGAACTTGTGCAAAAATATGTCTTCGCTCAGCTAGATAACGCCGAGAACGCACTTCGAACTACTCATTTGCTTTATTCACCTAAAATCAATTATTATGTGCGAAGCACTTTAGGTGCCCGGGCTGTCGGCGTCTAAGGTGATGTCGTGTCGTCGTGGTCATGCACAAAAACAAGATAAGCCGAAAACTCGCGTCTCGTTCACTTGGTATACACCAAAATTGGCATGGAAGGGTAAGAATGAATGGCTAACATGTCCGATAGGTCATCACATCAATAACATCCCATGCTCGTCAGTTACGTCCCGATTAACGATAATAAAATCACGTGTGGCGCATACCCGCATTGAATATGTGGCTATGAGCCAGGTATATGCGCGAATTAGCAGAAAATCGTGAAAAGCGCTTCCGAAACGCCAGTGTGGTACCAGCGCAGCACAAGAGAGGGCGCCAGCACCCCACAGGCACTCGATTCCTCCTCACTTGTGCAAGAATAGCGCATGAATGACATAAGGGAAACACCGGCGCATCACGGCTTCGCACTTCCCCAGGTTCTACGTTAGTGGAGGTGTATTAGCGCTGGATTTGAACTAAACAGGCGCATAATTTGAATCCAGCGCTTACTGTAGCTCCAATCCTGCTCAAATTCTGCGCTTGTGTAGTTCAAACCAACGGTAAGTTAACCTAAGGGAAACACCGGTGCATCACTGCTTCGCACTTCCCCAGGTTTCACAGTAGTGGAGCTGCATTAGCGCTGGAATTGAACTACACAACCGCAGAATTTGAGCAGGATTGGAGCTACATTAAGCGCGGGAATTGAGCACGGTTTGAACTACAGAAGCGCAGGATTTTTTTAATGTAAATGGCGGACAACAGGCGACGAGCATGCAGAAATGAAGAGGGCTTTGGTAGGGCCGAGCCAGCGCAGTGAAAGTAGATAACCTGATGAGGAGAGTGGTGCTGGTGTTTGCGACTGGCCAGCTTGCCCTTGCTTACTTGCCGTGGCTGTAACGGCAGCTTAAAAATGCCTGCCGCTAAAGCGGATTCTCAAGAGTTGGAAAGGGCTCCGCAGCATTATACTACCACGCAAAAATATTTTTATAAAATTAATTAACCTACCTTTATTACTTACACACTAAACTCCACAACTTAGCCTATATCCAGTAGTTGCTGATCTGAATGTTCGAAGAATAAAATAGTTTCACACAGATTTATATTGGTATAATTTTTGAAATTTGGTGCACTTAAACAGTGACGTCCGGCATATTATTTGTACGATACGCTTCTGATCAACCACACGTTATTATCGGCAAAGCGTGTCCGTCTCACCTCGCTGCTCTCATTACTTTTTTTTAATCTGTAAGGTCTGAAAAAGACAGCCTGTATAGTGAAGTCATAAGAAGCCAACAAACAATGACACAAAGGACAGCATAGGGGAAATTACTTCTACGCTTTCATTGAAATAAAGATGTGATAAATTCGATGGAAAAAAAAATCACCAGCCCTTCGCCTGTCGAGAAAATGGGCGTAAGCGAAGGTTGTCGTTTGTGCATCTGACCTTCGTCAGGGTAACGTTCGGAAGCCGTCGCCTCGGGATTCTCTGATCGTCGCTGACGGCGAGCCTCGGCTACGGAAGCCCTCACGCTAGAATCGACACGTCGACGACGAGCCCTTTCCCGAGCGAGTTCACGCCGGCGTTCATCAAACGCAGCTTGCTCTTTTGCAGAACGAACCACGCGTGGCCTGCCCATCTGTTCGCCGAAACTGATCTGAGGCGAGGGAAGCCCGGAGGAGCGCGCGCAAACCCGCTTTCCTTCCATGTCCCTCCTCGCGACACACGAAACAAACTTGATTAGTCGCGCGCGTGTCACGTGATCCATGATCATGCGTGTAGCATATCCAATGTGGGTGTGCGCCACACGTGATTTCTTTCTTTATTTTATTCTCTATTTTTTCCTGTCTTCCTTCCTTCCTTTCTTTGTTCCTTTCTTTCGTTCTTTCTTGTCCCTGGTATGTGCCATTGAGCTTGGACCCTTTCTGCACTATCATCAGGATCGGCCCACACGACAGGGGTGTGTGACATTGAGCTTGGACCATTTCTGCTGCAGAATCGCCAGGATCGGCTCACTTCTCAGCGTGACACCACCACCACCACCACAGCCGCCGACACTTGTGAGTCTATAAAGCTTCGGTAAAAAAAAAGAAGATCACCGAAGATTAAGATTACGAAAAGGAAATAAAGCTTGGTTTGATTTCATTTGATATTGGAAGGTAGGTGGTTCCAGTCATTGGACGTGGGTGGGACGAAAAAATTAAAAGAAAAAAAGAGAAAAAAAAAGTTAGTGCGGCAAGTAGTAACGTGTACCTTGTTGTGATGATCAAACCGGACTGAACGATAATATGGTGCTGTAGCGAACTGAGTTTTCAAAACTGGATGATGGTGTATCTTATGGAAAAGGTTAAGGCGACATGCTTTGCGACGTGAAAAACTGCAAGAAAAGGGTGCGGGCAAGAAAAGGGTGCGACTGCAAGAAAAGGGTGCGTTTCATCGACGTGATAGTGATAGTACGATGGTAGTTGGATAATATTGCTACACGCGTGTGGTATTTGATTGTTTGACCGAGGCGCGCGGGCGCCATCACTCGAGAAAAGAAGAGGAAGAACGAGCTGGGCTCGCGCTGTGAACCTAACCGGTCGGCGCTGCAACCGCTGTTGTAAATACAACCTGTAAATAGTTGCCCGTCTTACTGACTCGTTCTTCGCGTAACATCGTGGTGGAGGTGGAACGTTCCCCGTCCTCGCCACGGAGCTCCGAAGCGGCCGCACCGTCGTCTGCGTTTTTCTGTATCGTTTCAAGAAAATATGTTAAGGGCGATTGAAAGGGGTCCCAAATGGGGCTGCCGTATTCAAGTTGTGAGCGCACTAGTGTTTTATACATTGTTAGTTTCACACTTACAGGAGCACTACTAAAGTTAAATCGAAGGTACCCTAGCATACGGTTACCGTTACTAATAACGTAGTTCGTGTGATGTTTCAGCTTAGATCAGATGTTATATGTTCAGCTGTCGTGTTTGCGTCTGAATTTTTTCGCTGGTTTTCTCAAGTTTAGTTTGAGCTAAGAGGCTCATATCGCACCGACGAACATTAATGACCGCGAAATGAGGACGAGGAACGATGTAGAAACAAACAGGGTGGCCGTTCAGAGGACAATGTAGACCGGATAAACAAAGGACGAACCTTTGTTCTATTTACTTGTTTCTACTTCGATCGTCGTCTTCATTTGCCGCTCATCAATCTTTATTCCAATTCTTTGAAGCAATTTCGTTGAAAAGTCACGCCGCCTGAGGCTCAGATGGAGCGATGTCGGTTTCGACATGCAGACAGCGGTGCACGTTAATGAACACTTGTACCCGGAGCTGACGCGTCTCTTGTGTGTCACGTCAGCGCAAAAGCGCGAAATGCATTGGAAATTTGTGTGTGTACGAAAAGAACAAGATTTTGCTCAGCGATGTGAATGTGCTCAGGCTATCGGCAGTTTCCTGCAATGATGACGTTCCTAAATTCATTAGCTGAGCTTGAGGCGCTGCTTCACAATCTTGTTCTCTGCGTGACTATGCCATGCATTAGCGTCCTATTACGCACAAGTAGTGGTGTGGAGCAGAGGTAGAACACCCAGTTTCTAATCTGAAGGTCGTACGTTCGAATTCTCCTCCAGTCCGCCACATTTTCAGGCATGGAGTGGCGCCTGACACCGGCAAAAAATATCGCCGAGAGTTAGTGCGGCTGTACTATTCCAGGTGCAACCAAATTAGGAAGGCCCACTAAGCTTCAACAAGGTCACTCCCACCCCACAACAGAAATTGGCCTCCCTGGTGCAGTATTCGGCCACTACCTCTCTCATGACTCCTACAATAACCCATGGCCCTCAGTCCCCAGCGGCTGCGGATCACCTGACCAAGTGAGTGAGTGAATAAACCTTTATTGGGTCCAGCAAAACGCAATAAAACGCGCACCCGGCTAATCCCACGACGGGACTGACAGGTCTAGCCTGCCAGCCCGATCACGGGCGCGCTGGACGGCCAGGATTTGGTCTTCAAAGAGGGTACTTCGCAAGAGTGCGTCCCACTCTTCCTTGCTGAACTTCGGGCCCAACGACTCGCACTCCCAGAGCATGTGAGCCAAAGTAGCAGCCTAACCACAGGCCGCGCAACAACAATTCGGATAAATATCAGGATATATGCTGTTAAGAGACACCGGATTTGGGCAGGAGTTAGTTTGCAGGAGTCTGAGCGTGACCGCCTGCGGCCTGCTTAGCTTAGAATGAGGCGGCGGGAAGACCCTTCTCGCTAAGTAAAAGAATTTAGTGACTTCATTGTGCGTGATAGGCGAGTCCCCGTGGTCGGGGGGAGAGTCGTCCGATCCGAGGGCAGCGCGGTCGGTAAAGCCACGCGCAGCCTCGTGGGAAGACTCGTTGAGGTTCAGAGGAACCCCCTCGACCACCCCGACGTGGGCAGGGAACCAAAGGAGCTGTCGCCTTGTTTGGCGCATTTAAGAATTTGAACTACCTGTCGGGCTACCCGGCCTTTCTGGAATGCCCTGACGGCCACTTTCGAATCGCTATACACCCTGTCTCTCCGACCGTCTTGCATGGCGAGTGCAATGGCAACCTGCTCGGCCACCTCGGGTTCCGTCGTCCGAACTGAGGCACAGTTGATGACTTTGCCCAAGGTGTCCACGACGGAAACCGCAAAAGCCTTGCCATCTCGGTATGCGGCGGCATCAACGAAGCTTGCTTCAATCTTGTCCTTGCAGATTTGTTTTAATATCGTGGACGCTCTTGCCTTGCGACGACCTGCGTTGTGCACGGGATGAACGTTGCGGGGCAACGGGGCGACGACGAGCTTCTCCCCTATTTCTCTGGGGATCTGGGCGTTGCTAGCCAAGTTCTTGGTGGGGGTGAGTCCGATCTCCTCGAGGATCCGCCTGCCGGCCGGCGTGGTGGATAGCCGAGTTAGCTGGGCCCGTTCCTGAGCCATGGTGTTGTGTATGCCGAGCTGGAGGAGGGACGTCCTCTGTATGCGTTCTGACGGGCAGCCCGAGGGCTTTCTTGACAATTTTTCTAATGAGGGCATTGAGCTTGTCCCGCTTGGCTCTGAGCCAGTTGTGCATGGCCACCGTGTAGGTGAAGTGACACAGCACAAAGGCATTGATGAGCCGGAGCAGGTTGTCCTCCTTGAGGCCACGACGTCTGTTCGTCACCCTTCGCACGAGGCGAAAAGCGTTGTTGGTCTTCGCAATGATTTTGCGCAACGCAGTACCGTTGCCGCCACCGGATTCGATGAACATACCCAGAACTCTGATGGTGTCGACCCTGGGTATCGGGTCGCCGCTCCGAGAGAACAGGTGAATGTCACTTTCGGAGACCGGTTTCCAGCCCTTGGGTCTACCCCCTCTTTCTTTTCTGTAAAGCAGAAGCTCGGATTTTGTCGGGGAACACCTGAGTGCGGTGGGTAGCAGGTACTGCTCTGTGACGTCTACAGCCTCTTGCATGGCGCTTTCCACTTGCCCTTCGCTGCCACCGGTGCACCAGATCGTGATGTCGTCGGGGTAGATAGTGTGTTTGATACCTTCAACTTGGGCCAGCTTCCTCGAGAGGCCGACCATGCAGATGTTGAAGAGCGCGGGCGAAATGACCGAGCCTTGCGGCGTGCCCCGTGGGCCCAGGAGCACCTCGTCGGAGACAAATTCACCGATCCGCAGCTTCGCTTTCCTCCCCGTCAGGAACGAATGGACGTAGTTATACAGCCTGGGGCCCAGCTCGAGGTCCGCGATGGAAGCCAGGATGTATTCGTGGAGAACGTTGTCAAACGCTTTCTCGAGGTCGAGTCCGAGCAGGGCCCTGGTGTCCCTGGTACTGCCCCGTCGATGATGTGATGTTTGATCATCTTCATGGCATCCTGCGTCGAGAGGCCGGCGCGGAAACCAATCATGTTGTGAGTATAGACGTTGTCTTCGAGATATCTGCTTAGCCTGTTGAGGACGACATGCTCCGCCACCTTCCCGACGCAGGACGTGAGAGAGATGGGTCGGAGATTGTCCACGTTCGGAGCCTTGCCGGGTTTGGGGATCAGGACGGTGTTGGCGGTCCTCCAGTTCTCTGGGACACTGCCGTTTCTCCACGTCCCGTTGATTTTCTCGGTGAGGTATCCGATTGAACGGTCGTCAAGGTTCCGCAGCATCTTGTTGGTGATGCCGTCGGGACCCGGGGCAGACTTGCCGTTGAGTGCAAAAAAATGTGGTTGATCCCTCTTATATAGGAATCGGTATAGAACCCGAAAGTGAAACGTGTCTTCACAGAAGTAGTGTAATGTTTATTGCACATTGATATATAATGTCTATTGGTGTTTTGTGGCTAAAGCGCCCTTAGGCGTTGATGCACCCACGCTGACGCCTGGTGGCACGTCTCCTCCATCACGACTACCAACGTCGATGACCATGAGCAACCGTCGTGCATATGGAAGCTGCACTACGCTGCACACGCTAGCACAACGCGAAAGACGAAGCACGTAACTGACACACTAATACAACGCGCAAGACAAAGCACGTAACTGAATCGTCACCGAGTCAAATCAGCGCGTACAGCGCGTCGTAATTGCAGCCTCCGCGATCAACTTCAGAAACATTTTCAGAGCTAATTGCGGAGGCCAAGCTCCGCTGTTGATGATGATGATGATTTATTGGCATCCCCTTTGAAACGGGGTGGCGACAAATAGTCACCTAGCCTGCTTGATTTAATCAGGTATACTACACATGTTCTTTATCTAGCATTTTTGTATACCTTTTTCAAAAATTTAGCTTGTACCGCTGCCTATGATTTTAAGAGATCAGGTCGTATCCATCTTTTCCCTGCTTTTTTTCCACCAGTACTCTAATCGTCTCTTGCTGATCTCTACGGCTGATCTGTTTATGTTTCCTTCCACTTTAAACCCAAGCGCTTCTGGGAGTTGCACGTTACCTACGGTTCTCGCTGGGTGGATCCCGTCGCATTCCATTAGGATGTGCTGAGTGGTCTCTGGATCTTTACTTTAGTGCTGAGACCACCGAAGCGTTCACTGTCGGTGCGCGTTAGTGTCATAATGCAGTACTTCTCTTTTCTGCTCGTAGGCGGCGGCACCGCCCCGAGCAAGAGCGCGGGTACACGGAGGAGTGTTAGATATATAAGGCGCGTCTGTGTAGCTCTCTGCAAATGCGTTTGTGGCGCAATGGGTTAAACGCTCGGCGATCTATCGTCGCGGACCGAGAGGTCGTGGGTTTGATTTCCAGATTTTGCATGTTTGTGGAACTTTTTCTTCTGGTTTCTTTCTTTGTATTATGTTCGTGTACATTGTAAGCTGACGTATTTCCGTGACGGAAATACGTCAGTGAAGTCTTGGTGGACCCCGGCATAAAACACTTTCGTGTTAAAATGGCTTGCCTGATTTCCGCCACGGTGAAGTCTTCGTCCAACTCCGGACGGGCCGGGCCGAGGTAGTCGGGAAACCGGACTTCCTCGTCTCCGTGCTTTACGGGCAGGTACTTCCCCATGAGCTTGGCTACCAGCTCGTCCCCGGAACAGGATCTGGTACCTTCGTGCAGGGCTCTGGCGAGCGTGTGTCTCTGGTTGGATCTGGTGCTGCCCTCGTCGAGGAGATGTTTGAGCATGCCCCACGTCTTGCCGTTGCGCATCTGCCCGTCGATCGAGTCGCAGACCTCGTCCCATTGCTGCTTGCCGAGGGTCCGACAGTGATCTTCGATGGCTTTGTTGAGCTCGGAGATCTTTTTCCTCAATCTTCGGTTTAACCTTTGTCCCTTCCATCGGAGGAGCAGTGCCTGCTTGACCTCGATTAGGTGGGCTAGCCTGCTGTCCATCTTCTCTACCTCCAGGTCGGTGACGATCTTCTTGGTGGAGGACTCCGCGTCACTCTTGATTCTCTTGCACCAGTCTTCCAGGTCTTCGGGGACGGGTGCGCTTTCGTTGCCGCGGAGCTTGCGAAAATGGTCCCAGTCTGTGATGGTGAACTCTCTAGATTTACTTCGGGCGACGTCGAAGCGGGTCTCGAGCACGCAATGGTCGCTACCAAACTCCATTGCGGTGTTACTCCACTCGGCTCCCGCGATGTTCTTCACGAACACCAGATCGGGGGTGGTGTCCCGGCACACCGAGTTGCCGATTCGGGTCGGGAACGCCTTGTCCGTGATGAGCGTGAGGTCCATTTCGTTGGCGTTCTGCCACAGACCCCGGCCCTTGCTCGTGTCGTAGATGTAGCCCCACAGTCCGTACGGGGCGTTGAAGTCCCCGACGACTACCAGGGGATGGGTGCCAGCCAGGTCAACGGACTTCTTAAATATCGTCTTGAACTGTTCTCGAGAGTCCCTGGGATTGCTGTAGATGTTGAGTATAAACACGCTGTTTCTCCGCTGGTTGCGTTGTCTCGTGTTGAGCAGAACCTCCGCCATGATGTATTCGACCTTGCAACTCGCCAGCTTCAAGTCGTGAGACAAGTGCGTAAGCTTCTTGTAAACTAACGTGCATACTCCCCGACCACCAGGTTGACCGGAGACGGCCCGATAACGGGGAAGGGATGCGGCGGACACTAGGGTTTCCTGTAATGCTATTACCTGTGGTTTGTTAGCTAGCGATCTAAAATATTGCTATAATGGAGCCCTCTTATTGGAGTATCCCCTGCAGTTCCATTGCCAAATTCTGAACGCTTCTTTCGAACTATCCATGAATAGACACGTTTTCCGTACTACCTGCTGTAAGCAAAGCCGCACGTAAAATGTTCCCCCCAGTCTGATGCGTCGATGTCCTCGTAGCCCCGATTATAGTCGACGATGCGTTCGGATCAACGACCTGCATCGGAGTTGTGGACGTAGTACTTGGGATCACCAGACGCTCGAGAGCGTCCATTCGATCGCCCAGCGCGCCTAGACCTCTCTTCGGGTCTCCTAGGGCGACCTGCACCTGTGCTAAGCCTTGATATAACTGCTGCACGCTCGTAGTGAGCGTGGCCAACATGCCCTTGATCTCATTCGTTTGCGAAACTGATTCTTCCTTACTGGAAACTGCCCTGCGCTTGGAGGCCCCGGCCGAGTCGCTGACCGGAACTGGTACTTCGACGGCGGTCGGGGCCGACGCTTTGACCAAAGCACTCTGACTGATTACCAATTTCTTAATCTCCGTCATTTCGCTAGCCATCTTTCTCACCATTTCGTTTAAGTCTGCGTTTTCCTTCTGAAGGCGCGCTATCTCGGCGTCCCTAGCTTGCTCTGGGAGCGGGTCGCGTGGGCCCCGGGAGGGTCCCGTTTCGCCGCCGCCACGAACCCTATCGGCCCAGGATAGGGTCGACTTCCTCTTCATCTGCTGGCCGACGCTGGAACCGGATCGGGCCCTTGAGACGGAGCGGCTCCCGGAGCGGCGCCTGGAGCGGCGCCTGGATCTGACCCTGGACCTGGATCTCTCTCTGGACGGGGACCTGGAACGCCCAGGGGTAACCGACGGAGAGGGGTTCCTGGATCTGGAGCTTCCGCGGGCCCCGGAGCGATCGGCGATATCCGGGAGCTGTCGCTCGCCCTTGGCGAAGGCCGGAGACTTGCTTCTATTGACTCGGGATCGCTCCCGGCGCCTGCGTCTGACGAGGTACGGCATCTGGTACCTCTGGTTGCACTCCTTGGCGGTGGTGAAGTGTCGGCCACCGCACAGCCTGCACTTGGGGTCGCACTTGTGTTGCTCGTCGGGGTTGGCGACGCCGCATCCTTTACACACGGCTTCATCTGGAGAGGGGCAGACGTCTGCTCGATGCCCGAGGCGGCCACAGGCGTAGCACACCTCCACTCGCTTTCGATATAAGGTACACTTGACGAGCGTACCGCCATACGAGACGTAGTTTGGCACCTTGTAGCCGTCGAAGACTACAACCACGGTGCCCGTGCTCTTGATTCGTTTGGCCCCCAAGGCCAGCGGGTTCTTCGAGTTAACAATATTGCGGTCGATCTCCTCCGGGCCGTCACACGGAGCGATGCCGCGGATGACGCCCTTGCACGTATTTCCTTTTTTCCTTTCTGTATCAAGTGCTTTTGTGAGCTTTGCTTAATAAATGCAGTCGCGATGCATCCCACCTTGCCAATGCTGACCTTTGGGAATATCGAGTTTTCGTTGCCAACGCTCTCCTCTTGGCATTTCGTTCAGCTCTTATCGCAGTTGGTTTTTTTTTTCACCATTGGATTTTCTTCAAAACTGTTTTGGGTTCATACCCCTTTTCATTTATGTTTCATTGGTTCAAACCTGCGATACCTGTGGTGGTGCGGGTTTCCCTCATTTTTATTTAGGTTGTTTTTCTGGAACGAGGGGCACAAAAAATAGCCCTTGCACGTAGAGTGGGGCGCCGCTTCATACGCGTTGACGTCGTGCTACTGACCGCCAACGGCGATGCACTCGACCCTGACGTATCGGGTCGCGTTCTCTCTGCAGGGGGTACTGACGACCATGATGTTTTGTTGAAAATTCGGGCACATCGTGTCCGAGCCCCGCTTCGCCGGGTCGATGCCGACCGCGTTCCATATGGCCTCGGCCACAACTATCGGGCCCACCTTGCTGATGTTCAGACCTCCCATTGGCCTGACGATGATCTTCGCGTCTTCTTTGGGCAGCGGGGGCATCCTCCCACCCCGAATAATCTTGGCATTCGCCCTGCCACGGTCTCGGCGACCCTTGGCGGACAAGTTGTCGTTTGGCTTAGCGCCAGTTGAAATGCCACCAACTCGCTCAACGGGCGCCGATTTGGCTCCGGAGCGCCTGACAGCAACTGTTTGCCATCCGGAATCCTTGGAAAACTCTTCGGGAGTCAGAAGCTCCCCTTCCACTTCAGTGTCCATGATTGCACAGTGTTAGAGTGTCCGCACAGGCGAGAAACGCGGCGGACGTCGAAGCAGCACGTCGCCGCGCTAGCTCAAACGCGGTTAGCGTTGGATTCGCAGCGGCGTGGTCCGGGCGAAAAAGGGCGATAAAATCGCAAAAAGGCCACCCACCTACAAAAATTGGGTATCGACGTGATCGCCACAACTCTACGTGTCCGTAGGCATCAAAATCGTCGAACTAGGCACAAAATAAATCATTTCAAAAGCATTTCAGAAGCGGGAGCCGGTCTTCACACGTCCGCACTCCCCGCGGCTCACGAGCGTCTCCCACCTGACCAAGGCGGTGGTCAGACGTGCGACGCGGCAGAGGGGGCTAAGAATCTCTGGGTCTGGACAGGCCGCCACTAGAAACTGAACCTGGCAACGTTCAACACGCGCATCCTATCGACTGAGGCTAGCAATTAGCATGGCTATTTGAATGAATTATCAGGTATTGCCTGGGATATTATTGGCCTTAGCGACCTTAGAAGAACTGGTGAGGCTTACACAGTGCTGACTAACGGCCACGTCCTCTGCTACAGAGGTCTTCCAGATACGAGAGAATTCGGAGTAGGATTTCTAGGCTATAAGGACATAGCGGGTAACATTGATGAACTCTACAGCATTAATGAGAGGGTAGCAGTCGTAAAAAAGCTGAATAGGAGGTATAGAATGAAGGTAGCGCAAACCTACGCCCCAACCTCCAGTCCCAATGATGAAGAAATAGAACAGTTTTATGAAGATGTCGAATTAGCGATGAGAAAGGTGCAAACTCAGTACACTGTAGTCATGGACGACTTCAATGCAGAAGTGGGGAAAAAGCAGGTAGGTGCTGGTAGAATTTGCGGGAAAGAATAGGTTCCGAATATAATGAATACCTTCTTCAGGAAGCGCAGCACCAGGGAGTGGACCTGGGAAAGCCCTAATGGAGAAGCAAGGAATGAAACAGATTTCATACTCTCTGCCGATTCCAGCATAGTGGAGGATGTAGAAGTGTTAGGTAGGGTAAAGTGCAGTGACCATAGGTTAGTGAGGTCTAGGATTTCTCTCAATTTGAAGAGAGAAAGAATAAAGTTAGTCAAGAGGAAACAGGTCAACCTAGACGCAGTAAGGGTAAAAACAGACCAATTCAGGCTGGTGCTCGCAAACAAATATGCAGCAGGAAGATGAAGATAACATAGAAGTGATGAATGAGACCGTAACTAGGCTGATTTCAAAAGCAGCAATTGAAGTGGGAGGCAAGGCACCAAGGCAACCAGTCGGTAAGCTCTCCCAAGTAACAAAGGACCTAATAAATATACGACAAAACATGAAAGTGTCAAACTCGAGAGAGCAGATGGAATTCGCTGAACTGTCAAAACTGATCAACAAGAAGAAAGTAAGAGATATTCGAAATTTTAATGTGGAAAAAATTGAGGACGCAGTATAATATGGACACAGCATGAAATCAGTGAGAAGAAAACTTGGTATAGGACAAGGCAAGATGTATGCACTGAAAGATAAGCAGGGCACTATCATCAGAAATATCGATGACATAGTAAAAGCAGCGGAAGAATTCTATACTGACCTGTACAGTCCTCAGAGCAGCCAAGCTACTTTCATTCGAAGTAGTGATGAACAGGATACAGAGGCTCCTTCTGTAACTAGCGATGAAGTCAGAAGGGCCTTGCAAGACATGACTAGGGGAAAAACTGCTGGAGAAGAGGGAATAATAGTCAATTTAATCAAAGATGGAGGTCATATCCTGCTTGATAAGCTTGCGGCGCGGCCCTTTATACGCAATGCCCCACGACTTCAAGTGTACGAGAGAGCGTGAAGAACGCCAACGTTATACTAATTCATAAGAAGGGAAACATTAAAGAATTGAAGAATTATAGACCCATTAGCTTGCTTTCAGTACTGTATAAAGTATTCACCAATATAATTCGAAATAGAATCAGGGCAACACGACTTCAGCCAACCAAGAGAACAGGCTGGCTTCAGGAACGGATATTCTACGATGGACCATATCCATGTCATCAATTAGGTAATCGAGAAATCTATGGAGTACAATCAACCTCTGTATATCGCTTTCATAGATTATGAAAAAGCATTTGATTCAGTAGAGATGCCAGCAGTCATAGAGGCATTACGTAACGATGGAGTACAGGAGGCATACGCGAATATCTGGGGACATATCTACAAAAATTCCACAGCTACATTGGTTCTCCCCAAGAAAAGTAGAAAGTTACCTATCAAGAAAGGGGTCAGCCAAGGAGACACAATCTCTCCAATGCTATTCACTGCATGCTTAGAAGAGGTATTCAAGCTCTTAGACTGGGAAGGCTTAGGAGTGATGATCAACGGCGAATATCTCAGCAACCTTCAGTTTGCAGATGACATTGCCCTATTGAGCAACAATGGGGAAGAATTACAACAAATGGTTGAGGACCTTAACCGAGAAAGTGTAAGAGTGTTGTTGAAGATTAATATGCAAAAGGCAACGATAATGTTCAATAGCCTGGAAGGGAACAAGAATTCAGGATCGCCAGTCAGCTTCTAGAATCTGGGAAGGAGTACGTTTATCTAGGTCAGTTACTCACAGGGGACCCTGATCATGCGAAAGAAATTTACAGAAGAATAAAATTGGTTTGGAGTGCATACGGCAGGCATTACCAAATCCGAACTAGGAGCTTACCACTGTCATTGAAAAGAAAAGTCTACAATCATTGCATTCTACCGGTGCTAACATATGGGGCAGAAACTTGGAGGCTAACAAAGAAGTTTGAGAACAACTTAAGGGCTGCACAAAGAGCGATGGAAGGAAAAATGTTAGATCTAACCTAAAGAGACAGAAGAGAGCGGTGTGGATCAGAGAGCAAGCAGGGATAGCCGATATTGTAGTTGACATTAAGAGGAAAAAGATGGAGCTGGGCCGGCCATGTAATAATGTGTAGGATGGATAACCGGTGGACCGGTTATCCGGTCCACCGGTTCTAGAGAATTTATACCAAGAGAAGGGAAGCGCAGTCGAGGACGGCAGAAAACTAAGTGGGGTGATGAAGTTTGGAAATTTGCCGTTGCAAGTGGGAATCAGCTAGCGGAAGACAGGGGTAATTGGATATCGCAGGGAGAGGCCTTCGTCCTGCAGTGGACATAAGTATAGGCTGCTGCTGATGATGATGACGCACAGTTAGGTTACTCTAAGACGGCTGTTGTCCCACTCTTTTTTGTCCCTGGCACTTTTCAACTTATTGCTTGTGTTATTGAGCAATGTCTTTTGGATATGTGTGCTGCATTGCGTTCGAGTAAGCGTTCTTTTTTTTCTCTCGATCTCTTACCTCATCTACAAGCGGTCCGCGAATGTCTTTCCATACGACCAGTACCAGTTGTTTTCTTTTTCTGGATAAAGGGTGCGTGTCCTCCAGCTCTTTTTTGTTCTTGTTGCTTTTGTTTCGTGCTTGCGTTGATGATCAATGAGTCACGGCAGCAACTTTCCCACTAGCGCTCGTCGAGAATCCAAGCATGAGTTTTCGTGAAGTGCGCATAATTTTGTTGAGAATATTGGTACTCTTGGTTATAGCATGTTGTTTTCAGAGTCGCTATGATCAAAGCAAAAGATTGTTTGTCCCATGCTTGGCTGCTACGTTAGTTTGTTTCAGTGGAATGTACAATCCGCTAAAAAATGAACATTACGACATAACAATTTTTTTAATCTTTCAGTGTAAATTGTAATTTTTAAGCTTTAGAAACCTTTTACGACAGGAAAGGGTTCCTACTCTCAGGAACTGTATTTTCTGAAGACATATAACGTGAAAAATTCTCCAAAATTTATAGCACCAACAATCCTTCATAAATAGGAATTCGAAATTTGATTGAAAGCTTGTGAATGACGTGTATGAAAAGGTATATTCATATTTATGAGTGTATGTAAAGCATGCTTCAAATTAAATAATACGGGAAATCTAAAGATGCTCTGAGGCCTAGGATCGCCAAAGAATGTGTTAGAGTGATACAAAGAATAAACTAAACCAATCTATATGCCAGTTTTTAGGAAGAACACAAGCGTATGATTTACCCAAGAAGAAGTTTAGAAACTTTGTTAGAGGCTTACTTCATAAAACAAAACAAGAATATTCTAATGGTGTGTTCTTGCGCAAACAGTACATGAGTAGATAAACATTGTCAAAATTAAAAAAAGACAATGTAATGGCAAAACTGATCTCGCGATGACTGTCCAAAGCAATCGATCAATGCAGCGGCAGATGATATTCCTGACGTCACGTTTATTTAACACGTGTAGTCGTAATTATGAGACGTTCATTGCTTCGGCTAGATGCCACATGCTCCAATATCGTCACACTTGGCTACTGCAGCCGCTTGCCAAGTTAGACCATGAACATGAACACATGAAGACGAATGCATGAAGCCGACACAGCGATGATAGAATGACGAAGAAGGAATGACATAGATCACGACAAATGTGTATAACGACGACTGCATGGCGACAATGAGAGGTCATTATTTAGAGTGTGACGATGGTATAATGACAACGTGGCGACGACGATGACATGAGGACAATGAGATGACTACGACTGTATGATGACTACGACGTGACGACAACGGTTTGACGACAAAAGGATAACGTGGACGGCATGACCAAGGCAACCTGAAGACTGCGACATGACAACGAATGCATGATAGTGACTGTGTGACGACGACGCAATTACGACGATGGCGTGATAGCGACTTGTTCACTATCACAACGGTGACGTAATCACGATTGAATGACGACAGCATGACTGCGATCGAATTACAAACAAGGAATGGGTCGACGAAGGTGGCACGACGACAATGGGATGACGATGCATTGACCACAGCGGTATAACGGTGGCGGCATGACGACAGTCGGGTATCAAAGTTGCAGTGATCACGATGAAACGATTGCGGTGGCATTCCGACGACGGTATGACAACGGATGCATGACGACCACGGTATAGGACGATGGTTCAGAGATGACGATGTTGGTACGTCTTAATATATTGTCATCTATATTGGTACGTAACGGTAGCTAAAGTGGCACGTCGGAATGTTTTCTAAATAAGATTGTGCAACGCTGTCTCGTGTGTTTGCTATTGGATATGAATACATGGTGTCGCACGCAATTGCGAAAGCTTCAAAGATTCTCCGAGAACATTTCGCATATATTGACATATTATGACTGTGTGCTTGCCATAGTACTTTTCATTCATTGAAACATATGTTTTGCTTGGTAATGTGTATTGAGTGCATAATTCTAGGCGAATAAAAGTGAAGTTACTTTGGAAATCTCCCTGGCACTCGTATACATTCCCATCCTATTCCCTCTCGTTCTTAAGAGCCTAGAGAAGCCGTTTCCGTCAATAACACCCTAATTATGTTCAGTTTAAGATACAGACCACCCCTATAGTTTATTGACACGATGGCGCGCCAGCTGAGGGGAGTCGAAAGCTCGGAGAAGAAAAATAGCTGCTCGCGTAGTTGTCAAAATGCCGGACGCTAAAGAAATTGAAAAGTTCGCTCTAAGCAACATAAGACCTCGATGTCACTTTAATTTCCGGGCATGAAGTCATACTCTTTTTTTCACAAAACTTGTTCCCACGACACACAGATGGCGACGGCTGCAACACGCCGCCACTTTGTAAACTTGTGGGCCGCTATGGAAGCTTCGCTACCAGTTTACATATACCTTGTAAGTCGCACGGCAACGCGATCAACTATGATTGACTGACTGATGATAACAAAAGCGACCGGGTCGTTCTTACCAGTAGCCGGTTGTGCTGAAGGAGCGCCTCTCCGTGCCGGTCATCGCCCACGGCGGACACCAGGCGCACCGTGCATCCAAGGAGGCGGGCGAGGCAGTCGGCCACGTTGCGACCCACGCCACCCCAACTCGTGCGGATGCGGCCCGCGTGTGTCGAGCCGTTCAGCTGCGCAAGCAACACGGTCACTCACTCAATATTGCGGTATTGAAGGACCAAACGATACGGACGCGGAAAGGCTACGTATGGGAGCACCATATAAGAGGAACGTGCGCATTATCAGTGCAATGCGCTTCCCAGTATCTGCTTTTCTACTGCCTTTAATATGGCGAATTTCTCATAATAAGAAAAAAAAATAGCAACAGCGGACACATGTTCGCTATTCTGAGACCCGCTGGTGGTCCGGTAACAAGATCAGCTGAAACAATTTGGACTAGCTTTAATTGCAGTGCGGTATACCGCCGAAATTTACAGCGCGGACAAGAGGCATGGATGAAGGCAGGTGGAACACTTAACAGAGAAGCGCTCTCCTGAAAAGAACTGCACATATTAGATACAGACAGAAAATACCCACATACAGGAAGCGGAAGTCTGCATACACACGCCACACATTTTTCGAAAACTGTTTGATACATGCTAATGGAATTTTGCGGGCTGAGCCAGGGAACACAATGGTTATAACGGAGGCCTTTGTAGACAATGCCAAGATACCTTTATATACTTTTGGTTCTTTATCAGGTGCTAAATAGGGAGACAGCAGGGCCACCTTTTTCCGCTTGCCACAGAGTGAGATGTAAGCATGTTTTTATAGTCGGGTACAACTTTAGAAGACAGGAGGAGGCCCCGCCCAGTTGACCGAAGCGCAGCAGCCAATTCCTCCGCGACTAAAGAAATAGTCCCACTCAAAAAAATGTGACTGCTTCTAAAACACGTATTTGTCGGTATAAATAAGATTTGTGTATCTTGACGAGTGGTTTGGTAAAACTCTCATGATGGAAATGCTACCGCACTTGCCGGATCGCGAGAGAAAAATAACTCCGTGCCTTCTACAACGCTGTGCGTCGTCTGCTACAGAGCAAGATCGACGGCACCGGGCGTAGCAGTCACTGGCTTAATTGCATAAGATTCATATATACTTTTTGTGTGTTTGCACAACCTAATTTTTTTAGTGTGTTGGGCTTATTTTTAATTAATATTTTTTTCTTTTTTTTTTCGCGGTTGCGAACCTCCGATCTCGTGAGTTCGCGAACGATCGCGCGCGGCATTCCGTGCCAGTTTTCCGCCATGGAGCCCAGCGAGGTGACATCGGAACGCGATCCTTTATTGCCGAACGAGCCTTGTGTCGCCTCGATGACCACACCACCAAGGAGCCTCGGCAAGAACAAGAGCGGCCACATCCTGAACAGCGATTCACGCAACATGATCTTCCACTGCTACACGTTTTGGCGTAACAGGCAGCCTGAACGCAGCGTGGAGGACACGAGCAAGTTTGTCGCCGACATGCTTGGTGTAAGCGAAAGGACTGTGTTCAGGGTGAGGCAGGAAGTTAAAGCTTCGCATTTTTCGGGTGGCAAACTGACGACGCCCTCGCGAAAGCACCCACGCAATGCGGAGAAGAGGAGACGCAGCGCGAAGTTTGACAGCTTCACGTTGTGCGCGCTGAGATCATGTGTGCACGATTTCTTTCGCCGCAACGAGATACCGACGGTCGAGAAGGTAACTACCGAGTTCTCGGAGCGTATGGAACTACCATCACTAAGGCGGTGTACTGTGCGTCGCCTGCTTGCCGAGATCGGCTTCAAGCACGAAAAGAGAAGCCGCAACTCGCTGCTTATCGACCGGGATGACATCACCGATTGGCGGAATCGCTACCTCCGTGACGTGGAGCGCTACCGGGCGGAAGGCCGAAAGATCTTCTACCTGGACGAGACATGGGTGACGGCAGGACACACTCGGCCGATCGTGTGGACAGACACCGTGGTGCAGAAGCGCGGACGCCTGTTCGCTCGAGCAAATGGCCTGACGACGGGTCTAAAACAACCTTCTGGGAAAGGTCAGCGCCTGATCGTGACGCACATCGGCAGCGAGGATGGTTTCGTCGACGGCTGCTTGGATATATTCCGAGGCCCAAAGACAGGCGACTACCACGAGGAAATGTACGGCAATCGCTTTGAGGGCTGGTTCAATGACGTTCTGCAGAAGTTGCCAGCTGGTAGCGTCATTGTTTTAGACAATGCACCTTACCATAGCCGGCGAGAAGAGAAATTGCCGACGACAGCCTGGAAGAAGGAAAAGATACAGGAGTGGCTCACAAGCAAGAACATCACCTACGGTGAAAGGATGATAAAGAAGCAGCTGCTTGAGCTGGTGGCATCTGTAAAGTCACGCTTTCTGAGCTACATCGTAGACAACACAGCTGTAAAGGCCGGTTGCATTGTACTCAGGCTCCCGCCGTACCACTGCGAATTTAATCCCATTGAGCTTGTGTGGGCCAAGGTCAAAAATGGCATCGCTGCGGACAACAGAGACTTCAAGCTGTCCACGGTCGACGTCATCTTGAGGGAGAAAATCAAGCAGGTAACGGCGGAAGACTGGAGGAAGAGCATTCAGCATGTGATGGACTTGGAGGCAAAGTTCAGACTTGACACGTCTGGGAGTGAGCACATTCAACCCATCATCATCCAGCTGGGTGAAGATGACACTGAAGAAAGCGACTCCGACTGCGAGCTGTCTGGCATTGAGCCACTCGATGAAGCATAAACGCTTCTTATTAACAAAAGAACAGCCCTTATTAGGGCTACCAAAATTTTGCCGGTGGGTTCGCAACAGCCAACCATCCATTCCGTGACGTCTCAAATAAATAAGCAGTTCCATTTATGGCATATTGCTTATAATAGAAGCTCAATTCTGATAAGCAACGTCCTGCACACATTGTGCTCGATTTAAGTGGCATAGAAACACATTTAAATGCTGGCATATCTGAATTGAAACACTATTGTTAACCCTGATTATCGTTGGCGGGCTCAAAATGCTCATTCGGGCAGCCATTCATGTGGTTGCATTGTTTATTTTGTTATCTGGCTCACACAAGTAATGCGATTAAGAGAACAAATATAAACATCATTAGCTTAGAGAGGCCCAAAATGCTCATTCAGGCAGCCACCGTCGAGTTTGACGTGCCCCATAGTGAAATAGCAGTAGTCAGAGCCCTCTTGATGGTTCTGTTAGCAGTCTGCACTGTAAATCACAGTCATGTCATAGCAAGTGGTGGTGAAATAGCAGCAGACAACACCACACTGCCACTGTCAGCAGCTTGAATGCCAAAGCACATTCATGTGGTTGCATTGTTTATTTTGTTATCTGGCTCACACAAGTAATGCGATTAAGAGAACAAATATAAAACATCATTAGCTTACAGAGGCCCAAAATGCTCATTCAGGCAGCCACCGTCGAGTTTGACGTGCCCCATAGTGAAATAGCAGTAGTCAGAGCCCTCTTGATGGTTCTGTTAGCAGTCTGCACTGTAAATCACAGTCATGTCATAGCAAGTGGTGGTGAAATAGCAGCAGACAACACCACACTGCCACTGTCAGCAGCTTGAATACCAAAGCACATTCATGTGGTTGCATTGTTTATTTTGTTTCTGGCTCACACAAGTAATGCGATTAAGAGAACAAATATAAAACATCATTAGCTTAGAGAGGCCCAAAATGCTCATTCAGGCAGCCACCGTCGAGTTTGACGTGCCCCATAGTGAAATAGCAGTAGTCAGAGCCCTATTGATGGTTCTGTTAGCAGTCTGCACTGTAAATCACAGTCATGTCATAGCAAGTGGTGGTGAAATAGCAGCAGACAACACCACACTGCCACAGTCAGCAGCTAGAACACCAAAACACATTCATGTGGTTTGATTGTTTATTTTGTTTCTGGCTCACACAAGTAATTCGATTAAGAGAACAAATATAAAACATCATTAGCTTAGAGAGGCCCAAAATGCTCATTCAGGCAGCCACCGTCGAGTTTGACGTGCCCCATAGTGAAATAGCAGTAGTCAGAGCCCTCTTGATGGTTCTGTTAGCAGTCTGCACTGTAAATCACAGTCATGTCATAGCAAGTGGTGGTGAAATAGCAGCAGACAACACCACACTGCCACTGTCAGCAGCTTGAATACCAGAGCACATTCATGTGGTTGCATTGTTTATTTTGTTTCTGGCTCACACAAGTAATGCGATTAAGAGAACAAATATAAAACATCATTAGCTTAGAGAGGCCCAAAATGCTCATTCAGGCAGCCACCGTCGAGTTTGACGTGCCCCATAGTGAAATAGCAGTAGTCAGAGCCCTCTTGATGGTTCTGTTAGCAGTCTGCACTGTAAATCACAGTCATGTCATAGCAAGTGGTGGTGAAATAGCAGCAGACAACACCACACTGCCACTGTCAGCAGCTTGAATGCCAAAGCACATTCATGTGGTTGCATTGTTTATTTTGTTATCTGGCTCACACAAGTAATGCGATTAAGAGAACAAATATAAAACACCATTAGCTTAGAGAGGCCCAAACTGCTCATTCAGGCAGCCACCGTCAAGTTTGACGCGCCCCATAGTGAAATTAGTCTGAGCACGCTTTATGGTTAGCAGTCTGCACTGAAAATTGAAGTGTTGTCATAGCCAATTTTCAATTTATTAATCTGACTCGAGCAAGTAATGTGAATGCAAGCACAATTATTAACGTGATTAACTTTGCTAGCATTTGTTTGTCATATTTACGTACCGGAAAAATGTTGAACGTGTTTTAGTGAGTCACTTTGTTCATTACAAGCCGTAGGCAAAGTGACGGACAGATTCAGACAGTGATATTGGGGAATAAATGGTGAAAGTTGCAAAAGCTCTCACAGCACTGCTTCGCTGGACTCCATTCACTAGAAAACTGCATTTGTAATGATGAAAGCGTCATGACAGGAAATGATACCCCACTGCACAATGTTATATATGTGTACCACTACATGTGACGGGCAGCAAAACCATCTGTTTATAAAGACTGAATGCAACAACATAGCAAGGTGCTGTTTCACAATATGGCACCTTTTCATGTGCACTTCTGGTAAGCTACCGTATGCACTGATGCATAAACACATTAACAGGGGAAAGAGACGAAGTAACTGTGGAAGCCACGTGATGCTTTTAACATTTTGTATCTGTCAATGTTTCTGTTGTCACAGCTGATAGAACTTTCTTTGGTGCAAGTTGATTAATCACGTTGCAGCAACAGCACAAGAAGCAAGGTCAGAATAGTAGGAGAAAACAAAGCAAGGTGGCAGACTGAGGAGGCAAGGTAGACAAGAGAGAATAGCTTTAATGACATCGAAGAGACCAGCCCTGCTATTCACAGGACTTGGTGCTTTGAATGAGACGAGTTAATGGAATTGTCGAAAGTCGTGGCTGCAGCATGCTTACAAGAACAAATGCAAAAATAAAAGGATAGAAATAAGAACAAATACATACACGCACGGAAGAACTCACATATTCACACACATGAACACAAACGCGAAAACTAAGATCTAAAATACAAAAAAGGGCAAAATAACAAATATACACAAACACACAAGAAAACACGCACACACATTTAACGCAGACACGAGTAGAACTATTAGGAGTCAGTTCACAAGCAGCTGTGCCTACTTTGTCGTACTTCTTTTTAATGTACATATTGGCTCTGTTGCCTTCACTGTCATGGGAATTTTTTAGTAGCGACATATCACGACAAATCGCAAAGCTGTGTTGTGGGAAAGCAAGTCGAGCGCTGACAGCACAACTTATGCGCGATTGTGTCACAGCAGGCTTTCTACAGCTGGCGCGTGCAGTGAGCGAAGAGTTCTAAGCCACATAGCGACGCGAATTCATGCCAAGCTCCCTTGCAACGGCACCAGTGTATCAGTCATAATTTTAAATTAGCATTCAGGCTGACATTAAGGAAACAAACACTGCTTCCAAACGCCTGACCGTTAACAATCCAATGACATTCACTCAAGCAGCGCGTGTTAGTCACTGATTGTTAGCATTGGTAGAAAGCAATCAATCGACGGTGCTACACAACACTCGAACGACGCCGCTAGACGCTCGGCTATCTTATCACACTGCTGCCAACGATCGGTCGTTTGCACGCTGAGCTGGCAGCAACGAATCTTTGCGTTGGAGGTTGCTTTCACAAATCTTTTCTGTTTAGAAACTCGCAGGTTGGTTTCATCCGCGCACGCTTCTCATTTATCCTGATAATGGTTTTGCTCCATCACTTCACCACGTCCGACGAGAAACGCAGGGGCACAGTACACAAACACACCCGCCGCTCACAGTAGGTACCAGACTTTGGCGAACTCTCCTCGTCATAACTTCACTTAGGAGCAAAACAAAACACCAAGGAATAAACACGTACGATGTTTGTTTGCAGCGGTATGCTGCCGCGGGATCTTGTTTCCACACGAAGCGCAGGGCAGCGCCACCGATGTTCGCTGCAATCTTTCTTCGCCGGCTCAAGGCTCAGAACAAACGCACGCGGCACAAATTGTGCATCGTAAGCTCACAATAATATTTCCGGCATGACAGACCACCACAAACCATTCGAATTCACTCTGACGAAGGGAGACGCACAGAGCTGACGCGACTCGGCCCAGTTCGAAGCGAGGGCGGCCATGTTAGGCATGTTCTCCGTCGGCGGGGACACCGGCCGTCCGGCTCATGACGTCACCTGAAGTGCGCGCCTATTGGTGCCGGCTCGTGTCCATCCGCCTTTGAGGGACAAATGCCGCTGTCTTCTAAAGTTGTATCCGACTATTTATAGATGCGAAGCAGCTTATGGTCGGGGCTATGTCACTCATTCCCTCCGCCGTGCGGCGTCCACACCTCTAGTGCGCATGCGCATCCTCCCCTCCCCTCGTCTCCTTGTCTCCTCTCCTCTCGGCATTCCTCCTCTCCTCTGCGACGCTCCTCTCCTCTCTGGATTGGGCAACGAATGGCAACACCTGCGGCTCCGCGCGCGATAATGCGAAGCAGCTTAGGTTAGAGGCGCGACGGTAAGCGCCCCAGAGGCACCGGCAACAGTCACCAACGCCGCGCGCGTTCGGTGCGAACGCGGGCAAAACACTGACGGCGTCGACAACAGTTCTGCACGTTGCTGGTGCTGCTGCATGTCCAAGTTTATACAGCTGATAAAACTACCTTGAGTGGACCCCATGGCTGCTTCGCATACTACTCAGGGTTCCCCTACGGGAAGATGGTGTAATTTTTTTCAGCAGTGGTTATTAATCGACTAGTTCCGTACCCTACTGAAACAGCTAGAAGACAATAGAAAGGTCTTCCGTACGAAGTACAATGATCTGGCGTCCGGGAACATATTCTAGCTAGCTATTGACAAAAGCTGCGCATTCTAAATAATAATGTTAACATACATCTCAACATGCCGCGCGTTTCTTGCGATTCGCCCGATTGTGTTGCGGACGCCGCCGCCCGAAATCAAACCCTCTACCTTGGGATCAACAGAGGGGAAGCAATGGCACTAAGCCACGGCCTGGTGCTAACCTTTGTAGTCGTATAGGAAAGCCTTATTCTACAAGGAAATCAAACATCTCCCTATCAGACCGCTCGCAAGGTGAACGATGACGAAGACGCTCTTTTAAAGATCACTTTTTTGTCTCTGTAATTAAGATATTATTTTAAATGTCTACTGGGAGACACCGCTCACAATAACGGTGATGGAAGTCGAGTCGGTTTAACATCGCCTTGGACTACGAATGTCTGCAGCGGTCACTCCAGGAGGAGCTGCCCCCGGACTCAAGCCGACAGCAATGACATCGGCCTCCACTTCGGAAGAGGAAGCTTCAAAAGATTTACGTGCCACAAATCAAAGAGGCGGAATCGCAGCGGGTGGTCCACGTCAAGTAAGTCGACTGTGAATCCTACGCCGAGAGCTTCGGCGCTCATAATTTTCTCCGTTTTCAGCCGGGACGCGTACAGACAATCTCAAATGCCTCCGTAGACACTTCAGTTTTGTGTATCGCGAGGCTCTGGCTCCCGGCGGTGTAAAAATAAAGGCACAAATAATGCTCACAAGAAATACAATCGCTATCGACGTTTGTAAGCGAAGCTCCTTGGATCTTTGGATAATGGTTACGCAGTTGGAAAACAAAGGTCGTACGCTACCACATTACACAGATCAGTGAAACTGCTGCACGTACTGATGACAGCAATCTGCCTATTTAGAGAAAGACAACGTCACATAGCATTTTCATATTGCAAGCGCGTCGTAATGACAATTTAGGTTATGTGGAATTTATCTTCAAAGGTGACTCCCTGCTATGGCACGTGAATGGCGGCAACTTTGGCCACCCTGTGCGATCTGTTGTCCCCAATTCCTTTCAATGTCGGACATGTCAGAAAATTAGGCACATGAGTGCTGTCCAGCACTCATGTGCCTAAACCCAGCAAGATCTCGGAGTCGCACAGCCCCACTCCCGATGCAACACACATCATGGGAGTCAACTACAAGGGGGGTGATGTGTCCTCGAAGGCTTTACAATATTTGAAAAAGGAAAAGCAGATGATGCTGAAGAAAATCACCATAGACTATTCAACAGCCGCACCTATAGGGAGGCGGCAACATTTACTGCATTGAAAGTCCGTGAAATACCCACACTGGTGGCGTTAGGGAGGTGTGTAGGCCTGCAAGGAGTAATCTACAGCTATTGACATGATACAATGTAATACTACTACACTGTAATACATGATTACTGCCAGTAATCATGTCAGCTATTGACATGATACACTGGCAGTAGCGCGCCTGCCATGATTGCTTCAAGACAAGCGTGGTCACCTTTACACACGTCGAGTCGCGGGCCCGCAAACACGGCTCGTCCACCAACTACGAATGACGCAGCAGCAGCCCGCACACACGAACACAACTTGTAAGAGCTATCCTTGTTGAAGTCCCTCCCGAACGTCATGCAGACATTACTGACGAACTTGAACGCTCCGAACGCTTGCAGCACTCTACAGATGCTGAATGCGACGAGCCCGGTGCTTTCAAGTCTCGAATAGTGCCTTGACTCCTTCACCACGCTCGTTCCGTAAAGAAGTCAAAGAAGCATCACATGTAAGTGGAATGCTCGAGGACTCCAATAAAAAAATGTCACAGTTTCGCCCTAAGGGCGAAGCAATGAATGCGATAGCAACACACAGCAATGTCATACGAAGTAAGGTGAGCGGCTTTGGTAGCAATATGAATTGTAGTAAACATGAGCTGATTAAGTAAGCAGGTGTGCTGCGGCGTAAGTAGACCGACATGAAGAGAGACTCGATGACCACGAGAAGGCGCGTGTGAAACAGTGGTGTTGATGAGAAGCGCTTCCTGTGGGCAGCGCGTGCGAAGGGACACACCTGTAGCGCTGCACTGCCGACCCGGGCAGCATTGCATGTGTAGCGTGCGTTGGAAAATGTGGCCCGACTATTACTAACTGATTGAACAAGAGTGGTGTGAGCGCGCACAAACAAACATGAATAGATCACACTGAATGACTGCAGACAACGACTGTCAAAACGCTGGCAGCAAGCGCATACGCGCCGCAGCAGCGGGCGAAGGTACGTGCGGTCTATCGCTGCAACGGAAACTGAGCGGCAAATGCACGGCGCATAAAGGTCAGAGCCGTGTGGAGATAAGCGACGGTGCGAGCGAGCGACGAACGCGGTTGTTGGCAGAGTAGAAGTGCCCCCCCCGCTCCCTCCGGCGCTGGCTTCCCGCTTCCTTGCTTGCGCGTGGGAGATTGAGTGCGTTCGCTCTCCGTGATAGCGCGCGTCCCCGCACGCTTCCGCTCGGGCATACGGCGCGCGGCGAAGATTTTATCTATAGGGAACCTTACGGCGACGGCGACGGCAACGGCGACGGCGACGGCGACGCCGACGGCAGAAATCCGGTTGAAGTGTCCATATAATTGCTATCGCAATAAAATTTGGACATTCGACTTTCCATGTTTCCAAACAAATTTTAAATTATCGTCATTCGCGAACGTAACCTTCAACGTATCATCTCGGTTGTCGGTTGTCGGGCTACGAATCTCTCCCATACCCTATATGTGGGATGATGCAAGGTTGTTGCCCGTTTTATGTAAGCTCGCTAACGCGCTACGCCCAGTTTCAGTGCCCCAAGACGACCATACGTTTGTTTAACTGTAAAAACAAAGAAACCTACGTTCATTCTAATCGCTGCCTACATTTCTCCAACCGTCCGGTTTGACTCTGAACGACAGAGTACCTTGTTATCAGCGACGCCTGGCCTCTGGATTTTTACTAGAGTTTGTAACGCCCTTCGCCCACAATGGAAGAGATTGAAGATGCACTCAAAGGAAAGGAGTTTTATTTTCTCAATGCTGGTAAACCAACATATTTACGGAGACTGACCTACGGAAGCTGCCTTGATTTAACTTTCATCTCTTGATGTTTTAGGAAACTATGCACTTGTAGGCAACCATGAACGCCGACACCATCAGACCCCGTTTTCTTAGAAAACGAGGCGAGTGAAAGACATTGCGGAGACAATCCCGCAAGGGACGGTCTGCACGCCTGCCGTCTCGACGCCACCCCCGGTCCGACCCCTTCGCGGACCGCTGGCATCTCCCTCCACCTCGAGCTTGCATTTTACGACCCTGTGTGATGCATGCTATGTAAAAGAGAGAGTAAACTGCGTTTTCGAACAGCAAGGTTGTGTTACTGTTTGCTCCCCCAAGTTCGCGAGGCTCCCTTTTGCACGGGAGCAGCTTGGGGCATGTGTGTCTTCGCGTCGCGTGTTTTTGGTCTATCGTGGCACATTCGCATTCGCGGCCGCTGTTAACCAGAGCGAGATTTATTGCGATAGCAATTATATGGACACTTCAAGCGGATTTCTGTCATCGACGTCGTCGTCGCCGTCGTTGTCGCCGTGAGGTTCCGTACAAAGTCCAAGGGTGATAAAATCGTCGCCGCGTTCCGTATGTGCGAGTGAATGCACGCGGGGGACGCTCTCTGTCACGGAAAGCGAACGCGTCTTCCGTCGAGCGAAAGGCCGTGGGGGTATGGGAGGGAGGAACGGGGGGTGACGCTGTGCTGCGGCACCGAATGCGTATCTTGCAACCGGGCGCTAGGGAAACTGGCGACACAATCTCCCACGCGAAAGGAGCAAAGCGGGAAGGCAGCGCAGGAGGGAGGTGGGGGGGGGGGGCGACTGCTACTCTGCCAAGAAATGCGTTCTTGTACTTTGCGCCGGCACGGGCTGTCGGTGTTGTCGCGCGCACCGCATCTTGCAAGCAATCTCGACACGGCTCTGACCTTTGTATGCGCTGAGCTTACGGCTCTCAGTTTCCTTTGAAGCGATAGACCGCACGAACCTTCGCTTGCTGCGGCGGCCGCGCTTCCCCACGCCAGCGTTTTGACAGTGGTTGTCTGAGGTAATCGACTGTGATCTATTCATGTTTGCTTGTGCGCGATGACACCACGCTTGCTAATTCAGTTAGTAACTGAATGTGTCCTAGTTTATGCAGCCGATCCCTACACCGTATAGCTCTCTACTAATTTGCTATCGCAATTTATGCTTCGCCTTTCGGGCGAAACTGCGACATTTTTTGTCACTTTCATTGGTCATTAATTCAAAACAAGTAATTGACATATCTTTTTTAATATACCTTCATGAATTGGCTGCGGTATATTTTTTAGCAAGGTCGCGGTTATATAGCGGAGTCCGCGATCGAGAATTTTTACACAATGGTTCTATGACTTTGAGGCTCAAGGAAGTGATCACGTTTACACCTATGTCAGAGCGTTCAAGTCTTTTTCTGCTGCCGCCACGAAAAATTGGCTGAACGACGTACAGGAAATTTATGAAGGATTTATGTCGACCAGCCATCCGTCAGATCTGGAGAACTAGATTCGAAATGTGCTACAAGAACCTATATTCCCTTTTAGGTCTTGTTTGGAATATAGAAAATACGAAGGAGAATTGGAAACAAATTCGGGTTAGCTTGCACTAGTGGCGCAACGCTAAAGACACAGCGGAGCTGATCCGTTCCTAGCTGGTGCTCACGTCGGGATCTTCTCGGAGCCGACGCTTTCTCTCCCGTTCCCTAGCACTCTCCCGCTGGGCGTGCTCGGGGTCTCCGGCTCACCGTCATCGTTTTGCAGCGGCTTCTTCGGCTAACCGTGCTGGGTCCAATCGGCGTCGACGCTGGCAGACTCGCTTAGCAGCGCGCCGCGATTCTGTTTCGGCAGTGGGAACATACCTTGATCTCCCTAAGTCTACGTCTGGCGCGCCGCCACCGCGCAACGGCTTTCATACGGAACGAAGGTGCGCATCCAAAACTGGCCATGACGTCACGTCTGACTCGCGGCGCATGCACATTAGTGGGCAGCTGGTGGCGAAGTCGTAGGGGAAGTGGGGCGAAAGCTATGTACAGTGTACGGACGGCGAGCGCAGAAGTTCCGGGCTGGCGTACACAGCGCATGCGCAGTAGGGCGCAGCTGGCGGGAGCACAGCGGAGCCGTGTCTGTGTCGGGCGAAGCGAGCCGAAACCACCTAGACTATCGAGCGCGCACCTCGCCGGCCGTTACTAGGCAACGCGGGGAGACGTCATCGCTCCGTGGAGTTTTACTGTGTACGACAGACAGACTACGCTCGGCATAAAGTGCTCGGCTGTTAAAATTTCCAGTGGTTTTTTTTTTTCGCGCAGAAATGAGATACAGGCAGGCGCACCAAAACATCCAACATTTGAAGCTGGATAGATATGTTGAAAAGGAAATCCAGCATTGCGAAATGAGCAGCGGAAGTCCTTCTGCAAATACCTTAACCCTCGGAAGTCCTCATTATGGAGAACGGTGCGAGGCCCACGATAGGCTCCAAAACACCGCCATCTCTTCAGGTATATTGCCTTCCATCAACGACGACGTAAGATCTATTTCGCTGAAGACGTTTGCTCGGCATTGCCGGCCTGAACTACTCGTGACTGTCCCTCCATTCCGGGACTCTCACTGTTTTCTATAGATAATCTGGATGCTACATCGGCGACTTGTAAGATGTCATCATCACGTGAGCCCGATGGTGTCCCATTACAGGGCACTTGGCAACCTTTGCCATTAAGCTCGCGTTGTACTGTTACAGCGATACAATGAACCTTGACGCTAAGGACTGGTTGATTGTTATTATATTCTGCCCCCAATTGATGATAACACATTCGCGTTCAGAGAAATTGCTTAATCTGAAGTAACAATGACTGCCAAAGAGATGGTAATGAACAAGGCGGTTGGGCACGATGAAATAACTCTTAAGGTAATAAAAGACAACATCGAAATTACTTGTCACCCACTGGCGAACATATTTAATCAGTCCTTCTTTCCAAGAATTTATCTAGATCTATTAAAGCTTGGAAGAGCAGTGCTGTTGACCAACACGACCTAATTATCGTCGAATTACTCTACTCTCTTGCCTAAATATGCTTTTCGAAAGCTCATAGCTAAGAGAATGACTGAATTTTTCGAAAAATACAATATCTACGAATAGCCGCACGGTTTTCGGAGCAACCTCTCCACATCTACAGCTGTTGCCTCAGTCACAGAAATCATTAATCACGCATTGAACAGTAACGAAATTTCTTTGGGCATATTATTGACATTAAAAATGTCGCAGTTTCGCCCGGAAGGCGAAGCATCAATTGCGATAGCAAATTATCAGAGAGCTATTCAGAGTAGGGATAGTAGTTTTATCGGCTGCATAAACTTGGACACATTCGCTTTCTAACTGAATTGACAAGCGTGGTGTCATCGCGCACAAGCAAACATGAATAGATCACACTGAATGACCGCAGACAACGACTGTCAAAACGCAGGTAGCAAGCGCAGCCGCCGCAGCGGGCGAAGAATCGTGCGGTCTTTCGCTTCAACGGAAACTGAGCGGCGAATGCACAGCGCATACAAAGGTCAGCGCCGTGTGGAGATAAGAGACGATGCGGGCCACCGCCACCACAGCCAGTGCAAGCGTATTTGCTGGCAGAGTAAAAGCAGCTCCCCCCGCCCCCCTCCCTCCCGCGCTGCCTTCCCGCTTTTTTGCTTTCGCGTCGGAGATTGCGTTGCCAGTTCCCCTTGCGCCCGGTTGCAAGATAAGCATTTGGTGCCGAAAGCACAGCGTCGCCCCGCCTCCCTCCCCCCCATACCCCCACGGCCTTTCGCGCGACGGTCGCGTTTGCTTTCCGCCGTGCGTTCGCTCTCCGTGATAGCGCGCGTCCCCCGCGCGCTTTCACTCGCGCATACGGCGCGCGGCGACGATTTTATCGCCCTTGGAATCTATACGGAACCTCACGGCGACGGCAACGACGACGGCGACGCCGACGGCAGAAATCCGGTTGAAGTGTCCATATAATTGCAATCGCAATAAAAAAACATTCAATTCGGTTGACCACGATATCCTCTTGCGTAAACCTGAGCCTTATGGATTCCGTGGGTTGGAAATTGGGTTTTATTGCGATAGCAATTATGTGGATACTCCAGGCGCATTTCTACCGTCACCATCGTCGTCGCCGCCGTGAGGTTCCGTATAAAGTCCACGGGCGATAAAATCGTCGCCGCACGTCGTACGCTGTATGTGCGAGTGAAAGTGTGCGACGGCGATCCGGCAATCGCTGCTCGCGCACACAAGGGCCTGAAGCGGGAAGAAATCGCGGATGATTCCAGTCGCGCACAATGCTCCGGGGGTAGGGAGGTGGAGAAGCCTCGCTTTACTGCGGCCGCGTTTTCCCGCCTGGTTGGAATGGTAGGGAGGGGGGAGGCCATGTACTACGCCGCGTGCTTCCGTCCGGGCGGCTGTATCTTGAAAGGCATCTGCCGCAGGGGTAAAGGCCGCCTTCGTGTTTTGGCGGCTAAGATCGCGTTGATGCGAGCGCCGGTATGGAGCTCAATTCACTTGCTGCTGTTGCCGCGCTGAATCACTCCAGCGTTTCGAGAGCTTTCGCGGTCATCGAATGAGATGCGTTCATGTTTGCTTGTGCGAGCGTGATACCATGCTTGTTAATTTAGTTAGTATACCTATGTTTATAAGTTTATACGGCCGATAAAACTCCTGTCCATACTTTGATTTTGATTTTAGTGTTCATTTCTTTCAAACGTAAGGGGATGCCATGGCAAAAGGCCGTAGGTCTGACGGGCTGTATAGCTGTCCACTAATTTGACAATCGCAATAGATGCTTTGCCTTTTGGACGAAACTACGACACTTTTAGCAGTCATCTGCGTAATCGTAGACAATACATAGGAATAGCAGAAACCAAATCTGACATTGAACACGTGACAGCCGGTGTCCCGCAATCCTCCGTACTCGAACATCCTTTCTTTTCCTTATTTATTAATGATCGTCCTTCCTATCTTGCGCATTCAAAGGCTGTGCTCAACGCGGATGACACTGCCCTTCCGATAATACAACGCTCAATAGAAAAAGCAGAAGTTCTCGCGAACGAGGACCTGAATAACACAATGAAGTGGTTCGCCAGCAATACGTTAGCCATAAATACATACAAAACAAAATTTGTTGTTTTCGCCTGAAATCGCAAACATGTCCCAAATAACTGCAGTCTCCGCCTTAGTGGAGTAGCTATAGAACGTGTCGATGCCGATAAATATTTTGGAGTGATAGTCGACTTGGCTTTTTTTTCATTGGGTATCCCACATCGAGCACCTATGTAAGAAATTGACCGTAGGTTGTTTGGAATAATTAAGGCTCGAGGAAATTTTAGTAAGGAAGTACTTCAACTAATATATTTTAGCATTTTTCACTGCCATATGACCGATTGCATAAAATCACCGGGTTACACCTACATGTCGCATTACGCCGCTGTAAGCTCTTCGAAGAAGACCGCGATAAGAATTATGATCTATTCACCTACAAACGCTCAATCTGCTTCACTCTTTAAAGGTTTGAACATTATGCCAGTCATTCAGGCTCGTAATTATAAAACTGCAATTCTAATTCACAAGATAGCATGCACTAACATTCCCTTTCCGTCATCGTACTAAGAGTGGCCCCATCGTAACACAAGGCAGGAAAGGTGCACGAATTTCAATTTTTCAAATGCCAATAATGTGTACGGCCATCGTGTGATGTTGTTTGCTGGCCGCAAAAGGTGGAAAGAGATACCCCTGTGGATTAAGCATACCCGGAATTTTACAGCCGTCTTAAAAAACCACATAATACCACAGAATTCCTGGTGTTAATTTATTCGATATATTTGCGAATATAAATTACAACTTCTGTAATAACTATTCACTATCCGTGTATACACTTTTTTATGAAATATTTTTATAATGTGTGTGCCTTTTTGTTCGCCTTTCGCTTTCGTCTTTTCTAGAATATTTTTATGTAATGAATCCATCAATGGCCTAAATTGGCTAAGGATCCATATGTGTGATCACAATATTGTTGTACCATTTATCTTTGTCAATAAAGGCATTTAATTTCTTTTCATTCCACCATTAGATCCGACGTAAGATCGATATTGCTAAAGCCTTTTGCTCAAGAATTGCCGGCCTGGAGTACTCGCGATGTCCCTCCATTATCCGGGACTCTCACTGTTTTCTATAGAGAAGCCGGGGCGCGATCGGAGATTTTTGTTCGAAACGCTTTCTGTTCAGCTGCTGCAACGTCACAAAGTGGCAGTATCTAGAATTTGTGACAACGGGAGGGAGAGACCTGCCAATCGGCAAGCGGTGAACCATTCCGTTGCCGCAGCCGCCGTTTGGATCCAATCCAATCCACCAGACATGCCATGCGAGGCCGGTATGGTAGCGAGCGGATGACCGCTCGATCTTCACATCTCTCGTCGCGTTCTGCTCCTAGCAGACGACGTGCTCGCAATCAAAATGATTGACGTGTCGTCATTTTCACGTCATCAAAAACAACGAACTCGAGTTCACCGCTTGCCGATTGGCAGCACACAGCTAAAGTTGTACATGCAGTAGCAGCAACAGGGATTAAGTTACTGGGGATGGGGAGCCGCCCCAGTGCAGCGATGGCTCTCATGCATTGCGAAGCAACTTGGCAGACATTACAAAAATATGGGAGGCTATGGGACGCTTATACTTCGGAGGTCTCAGCAGCGAATACTGTTGCCGACGAAGACAAATCACAACGAAGTTCTTCAAAATTGCGGTGCCTGCTGTGAAAACCCCCTGCTTTCCTAGCACATGAGTTCGAGCCGAAATAATCGCTGATGTTTAGTGCTTTTATTGCGGTAGCAATTATATGGATACTCCAGGCGCATGTCTGCCGTCGCCGTCGCCGTAAGGTTCCTGTATAAAGTCCAACGACGATAAAATCGTTGCCACGTGTCACATGCTGTACGTGCGAGTGAAAGCGCGCCAGGGGAGCCGACTATCGCAGCTTAATCTGACGCGCGTGAGATAGGGGTGGGGAGCGGCATTGTTCTCCGACAGCAACTGCCTGATTCGGGACCACGCGCATGGGGAATCGTGGCTCAATCTCGCGCGGCTCGCGGCGCACGGAGGAAACGGGGAGGCAAAGCGGGAGGGAGGGGGGGGGGGGGCAGGGCGGCGTTCTACTCCGGCACCAACTGCGTACTTTGCGCGGCCGCGCACGCCGTATCTTGAAAGCAATCTGCAGGTGGCTCATACCTTTGTGCATGCGGCGTTCTCGTCGCTCAGTTTGCGTAGAAGCGGTCGACCGCACGAAGGTCACTTCGCTCGCTGCTTGAGCCGCGCTTCCTCACGCCAGCGTTTTCACAGCGAATGTCTGCGGCCATCGAGTCTGATGTGTTGATGTTTGTCTGTGCGCGCTGACACCATGCTTGCGAATTTAGTTAGTAAGCGAATATTTCCCAAGTTTATACGGTCGATAAAACTACTATCGTTACTTCGTATAGTTGTCTACTAATTTGCTATCGCAATCGATGCTTCACCTTTCGGGCGAAACTGCGGCGTTCTTTTTTTCTCCCGAGGTCTCCGTATCTGGTTAGCGGCGCCTATTTCTGATATGAGCCCCAAATAGGTCCCACACGTAAGTGCAAACGTTGACGAGTCGTGCATCAATTACCGTAGAGCTGTTCCGTTCTTTTCTCTTGAGTGTGCAATTCTAGTTAGTGGTACGGTTTTTATGGCGCAAGGGCAACTGTGGCCAAAGAGCGCCAAACACCGGGTTGGTGGTCGACTCAGGTTAGTAAGCAGTAAAAGAGAAGGATAAGAAACAGTGGTATATAGGGCCTAAAATCAATTGAGTGATGATATATTTAATGATTATGGGCAGAGCATATGACCTTTACAAGGTCACGCTTCCTCAGCAACAGTCCCTTGTCAAAGCAAGGAGTGCGGAGCGCCTGACATGTGAGATAAAAAATCTCAGCCATTTCCTCGGGAATAAGACAAAGCTGAGTTCCATGGAAATATGAAATTGCACGTAGGAAGCCTACACTCGTTAAAAACTTAAAAACTCTTTTTAGTGAAAACATTTGATAGTCACCGAGAAAGAAGGACGGGTGCGGAGGTATTTCGTTTCTGTACAGCTCTGGAAAGTGACGTCTCCTGTCTAGTTCCAGCCTCTTGCACACGATTAGAACATGAATGACGGACAGTCGATCACCACATTTTGGACAGTGCGGTGCTGGAGTGTCAATTCCGTACTCCGTTGCACTGCTTTTTCCTTGGGAGTCACATTTCCTGCCGTTTCTTTACGTTCCCATTTTTCTGAGAAGGGGTCACGACTATATGCGCGGCATCTACGGGAGTTCTTCTTGAGGCTTGGAGTCCTTTCTGTGTCCCAGTCGCGAGTTTCTCGGCTATACGCTAGACCTGTCGATGCCTTGTCCGCCTCACTTGCCGGTGCCTACGTATTTCCTTGTTGCCTCCATAGTGGAAACTGCATGAGCGCATTCTATGCAGCCGGTTATTACAGGTGCACGTGGCTTCACGTGTGTCTATGCCGCAGATCTCGATCTATACGCTGCTTCTCCTACCACCGCAGAGTTGTGCCACGTGTCAGCCAGTAGCAACACAGCCAAGCGAGCTTTTAAGTCAACTGCAAGTTATAGGAACAGTTCATTTCGATGCCCAGATGGTAATCTCTAGATGGGTCGAAGAAGTCGTCTGCCATTGTCTCTGCACTCTTCCCTGTCTTTTTGTCAAACTATAGGGTGGCGAATGATGAACCGTAAACAGGCTCTCCGAGTCTGAGTCTCAGAATTTGTAAGGCGGACAAAATCTGCACAAATTGCTACGCACGAATCTTGCACATTAGCTCATTGGTTCGCAACTGCGATTTGCCACAGAGCCACAAATTTGATGAAAAGCAGCGTTACTGGGCAAAGTCTGGGTTTCATCACTTTATATTGAGAGTGAAACTGAAGTTAAAGAGCTGGTCGGAGCACGCGATAATGACGACGATGAGTAACGGAAAGGGCGGATGGACAGACACAAGAAACTGTTTTCAGCTCCTAACGGCCGTCGCAGCTAAACATTCTCGACAGGGTGAGGTTTACCGAAGAAATGACGCATAAGAAGTGGACTTAGAACAGACCTGCATGAATAACCATGCAATAGTGGAATACGGCAGCGCACTTTTGTAAGGGTAACTTGAAATTTTCTGTGGCACAGAAATAATTATTTTAAGAGAAAAGGAGGTGAAGTAATTCAAAGGACGGCGACGCAGTTGACCTTGCAAGGTAATGAAGAAAACAGACATTTCTGTGTCTAGGAATTTGTACGTGATAAAAGTCAAAGTTAGCAGATTGTAGATAAATATTCCACCGAGGAAGGGTTCCTCTTCGGCCAAGACCATACTGGCCAAGATCGCTTCTCGGCCTTTTGGACTGAGATCAAAATTTCCGACTAACATGGTTAGCTTTGTTGTGGTTTTTTATTTCTTTTGCAATTTGTTTCTTTACGAAGAAACCAGTCTCAGCCGGGTTACAGCTGTTGCTTTCACTCTGCGTGCATTTCTCTCTACATAACTATCCCTGCTCAGCCAGCACATGCACTAGCTCCGGGATCGGCCCAACCTCTTTTATGAGCTGTGGGGGCTGGCTGACTGCCTGCCTTAGCTATTGTTGCAGCCGTCACTTCTCGGCCTCTTGGCCAAGATCAATGTGCGAGTACGCCGCCTGGGCGTACCTTTGCTTTTTCTGTAGAAGCGACGCTCGCACACGAGTGTTCCTTATTGCAGTGTCTTGTTTTCATGTAGTGTGTGAATATACACTAAGCTACTTTGACTAGGTCGCTGCTTCGATAATGTACTTCGATTTACCGAGTGTCTTGGCAAGGATTTTGCCTTTTTGTGGAACCTGTATGTTGCGCTGTGGCGCCATCTTGTTTAAGACTGCTGCCTGAGGACCTGCTCAATGGTTCCTGCTGCCTGGTTGGATGCGACTTTGGTAAGAATGATCTCCTGTTTACTCTCTTCCTATTTCCTCCTTCTACTAGTCACCTTACCCTTTGTAGGGGGGAGAGGACTTATGCGCGCTCCTGCCTGCATTCCGCTAACCTAAAAGCTGCTTTATTTCTGTTTCTTTTTTCTGCTCTTCTGCTGTCTGGTTTTTTTTTCTCTCACTGTATTCTGTTACCTTAAACTCTCAATAAACCCGGCGTTATTAACTAGTCTGTTATACGTAGCCCCACCAACCTCACGTTCACTTTCTTTTTGCCTGTTTCCACGCTCGCCCCATACCTACACCGCATGCATCACTAAGTCACCGGAATGTATTCCAGCCACTTTTGTTTTAAGTGCGGAGCACTTTATGGGCCCGGGATCAAGGAGGCTATTAAAAAAAAAAAAAAAAAAAAAAAACTTCTGGAGTGGAGATGCCGCACCGCGGCTGACGCCGGCGACCGCCATATTGCTCCGGGCAGAAAACGTAGCTGCGCTGCTTGGGAAGGCTTGAGCCCTGGTGGTAGTTCGGCAGTTGCGGCCTTTATTCACTCTTAGTGCATGGTTACGGTCTGCTGATTGGTAGTTGTGCGTTTGTAAGGGAACATCCAAGCTCTGCTGAACGGGATGGTGAACGCTTGCGTCGCCTTCGGCTGCACGAATCGTGCGAATCAAAAGTCAGGAGTAACGTTTCACGTGTAAGTAGCGCGAAAAAGCCTTCAATCGCTCTACCATAGCTGTGCGCTATCTCCGTCGAGGAGCGCTGTTGTATCGGAAATCTACCTTTTAACTGGCGAATATAGGCTGAAAAAAAGCTTTTTTTTTTGCGTATGTTTGTGCGACAGGTTCCCGAAAGAGAAAACGCTGCGTGACGCATAGCAGCCCGCTGTTCGCAGAGATCGCTGGGCGCCTAAAGATTCGGATGTTCTTTGTTCGGTGCACATTGAAGGGGGTTGTTTTGACAGGTCTGGTCAAACGACAAGGCTGCGACAGGGCAGCATTCCAACCATTTTTACAGCGTTCCCCACACATCTGCATAAAAAAGCGAGGTCGTAAGAAATGCTTGCTGTTCGTATATATTTTCGGTGCGCTTGCATATGAGATTCCGCTTGTCGAGAGGAATTATTTACTACTTATTTATATAAAATGATACAACTCTCAGACCTGGCGGACGTTGTAGATGCGTCTCACAAGTAGACTGTTTATAATTACGTGCATAAATATCGGCACGCAACTGCTTCGCATCAAAACAAGAAAATAACTGACGTAACTAGTAAATAAAGAGATATTGCCACTCGCATATCGTGTGTGTAACAACATGATACGTGCCTGGAGAAACAACTGCTCTTATGGAGCCATATGTATCATATCTTGGCCTAATTTAACTTAGGTTGGATCGCGAATGTTACTGTTTTCTGAGATCAAGTTGCTGTTGCATGCCGTCGTTTAAAGTTCTATACAAATCAGAGTTCATACAAAATTTGTCTATTGCGGAACTCGCGATCTTTACAATATTTAAAAGCCATTATTCGTAGTTACTGAACCGGGTGCCTTAAGAAGTGACGTTATCAGAATGCCCTTAATTTTGGGCATTGTGCAATTTTCCGGGTTTTGCGCAGCAAAAAATATGTTTGTTTAGATGTGTGTGCATTTTATGTATGCCTGTTTGGTATTGTTTTCCTATAGTATACACTGCGATGCACCAGGTAGTTATGCAATATTTTATTCATTTTTTTCCACCATGTTGTTTTATGCTTATTTTATAAAAATAACCAGGACATAATAAACATTTATTCACCACTTTACTGATTTCACCTTGTACTTCGTGTCACTTCGGTAATGTGGCAAGCTGATGCGCATGAAACGCGTTACAGCTTCAGCCCTCGTATTCTTGCGTTAAAAACTGCCTTGTGCATTTGTCCTTAGCCTGACATGACAAAGATTACTGGGGATTCCTGATGATAGAACTAGGCGACATGAAAGCCCTAGCATCGCTAACTCAATGATACGACGGCCGCTTTCCACTTCTTTTACGGAGTCTTCGTCACTTTATTTCGTCACAATTCTTTCAGCAAAAAGTCACTCTAAATTCGCCTAATTCACCTCTCTGTGCACGCATTATCGCCTCAGTTCAATCGCGTAATCACTTTTAGAATGTTAAATGTGGCTTTCCCATCATCATCAACTAGCCCAGCACCGCGTGTTCTTCCCATCATTACCTTTCGTTGAACTCCTATCACCTAGCTAAACCCCTTTAATTCACCATTATTATTGCGATAGCAATTATATGGACACTTCTACCGGATTTCTGCCGTCGCCGTCGTCGTCGCCGTGAGGTTCCCTATAGATAAAATCTGCGCCGCGCGCCGTATGCCCGAGCGGAAGCGTGCGGGGACGCGCGCTATCACGGAGAGCGAACGCACTCAATCACCCACGCGCAAGCAAGGAAGCGGGAAGCCAGCGCCGGAGGGAGCGCGGGGGGGGGGGGGGGGCGCACTTCTACGCTGCCAACAACCGCGCTCGTCGCTCGTCCGCACCGTCTCTTATCTCCACACGGCTCTGACCTTTATGCGCCGTGCATTCGCCGCTCGGTTTCCGTTGAAGCGATAGACCGCACGTACCTTCGCCCGCTGCTGCGGCGTATATACGCTCGCTGCCAGCGTTTTGACAGTCGTTGTCTGCAGTCGTTCAGTGTGATCTATTCCTGTTTGTTTGTGCGCGCTTACACCACGCTTGTTCATTCAGTTAGTAATAGTCGGGCCACATTTTCCAACGCACGCTACACATGCAATGCTGCCCGGATCGGCAGTGCAGCACTACAGGTGGGTCCCTTCGCACGCGCTGCCCACGGGAAGCGCTTCTCATCAACACCACGGTTTCACACGCGCCTTCTCGTGGTCATCGAGTCTCTCTTCATGTCGGTCTACTTACGCCGCAGCACACCTGCTTACTTAATCAGCTCATGTTTACTACAAATCATATTGCTACCAAAGCCGCTCACCTTACTTCGTATGACATTGCTGTGTTGCTATCGCATTCATTGCTTCGCCCTTAGGGCGAAACTGTGACATTTTATTGCGATAGCAATTATATGGACACTCAAAAGCAGATTTCTGCCGTCGTCGTCGCCGTCGCCGTCACCGTGAGGTTCCGTATGACGTCAATGGAGATGAAATCGTCGCCGCGCGCCGAACGCTGTATGTGCGAGTGAAAGGGCGCGAGGGACGCGCGCTTTAACGGGGAGTGAACGCACGGCGGAGAACAAACGTGCGTTCTGATCATCATCATCATCTGCGCCGTGCTCCCTTAAGGGCTGCAGAAGTAGGCGTCTCTTTCCTCCTTTACAATCACCATATATGTAGAGCAAACGCGCCTTCTTCCGACGCACTAGAGGCCGTGGGGGAGGGGGGGGAGGGAAGGGAGGTGAAGTTTAGCTGCGGCACCAAGTGCCTATTTATATCAGAGGCTCCGGCAACAGTCACCAACGCCGCACGCATTTTGAGCGAACGCGGGCAAAACGCCGACGGCGTCGACAACAGTCTGCGTGTTGCCGGTGCTGCTGCATGTCCAAGTTTATACAGCTGATAAAGCTAATATCATTACTCCGTATAGCTCTCTACAAATTTGCTATCGCAATTGATGCTTCGCCTTTCACGTGAAACTGCGACAACTTTTTGTAAGATGTTTTCAACAGATTTAAAAGATCTATTAGTAATGCTCAGAATGAAGAGAAAGATAGAACTGTTCAACGTATCATTGGCTACATTACAGTCCTTTTTTGACACAGGTGACAAGCATACTGCGTTCAAATTTTATTGTTAACACTGGCAAAAGCAAGTGCTAATGAATGAAAGCCATATATGCTACATTATAACCTCATTTTAGTCAATATAGGATAAATACAAGATAAGGAAGGTAAAACAAACTGCAGCAAAGCAGTGTTATGTAAGATGAAAAACCACTTTTTTTCAGTAAAGTTGGAATAAGGAAAACACACTCGTTCTCTGAATTATACTTCAGCCATCTCCTCTCATTACACACATAATGAACACCCTTGCTAGGCTCCAACATTTACTACATGGATGGATGGATGGATGTAAAACTTTAATGAACGTCCTGAGGTACGTGACTCAGCGCGCAGCGGGCCGCTCCCACGTTGGGACAGTCAGGCCATGCCCGACCGCCGCATCGTGGGCCCTCTGGACAGCCCATAGTTGCGCCCCGGCATCGGGGCTCTTGATAGCGGAGAGTCACTTGTCCTCATTTATTTGTTCCGTGCCTCGTAACGAGGGGCAACGCCAGAGCATGGTCTAAGCTAGCGAAGTCATTGCAGTGCCTGCAAGAACTACTGGCATAAGTGTCGGGATAAAGCTTGTGTAATAAAGCCGGGCTGGGATACGAGCCTGTTTGCAATAATCTGAGGGTCAATGCCTGCGCTCTATTTAACTTCTTGTGAGGAAGGGGAAAGTCTCTCCTGCCGAGATAAAAGTACTGCGTAATTTCATTGTATGTTGTCGGTTGATCTCGGTTCTCCACCACTCCTGGCTGGCCGGGGAGTTCTCCATGGTCGCGGAAAGCGAGACCTCGCGCCTTGGAGTGGGCAAGCTCGTTGAGGTTTGTGGGGCCTCCCATGATGGATCCCATGTGAGCGGGGAACCACGTGAGAGTGTGGGTGGCAATGCTTTTACCGTCGAGGATGCGACAGGCTTCTTTACACACGGCGCCAACGCTGAAGGCGCGGATGGCTGCCCTGGAGTCGCTGAAGATGTTGGCATGTTTCTCGTCCAGGAGGGCCAAGGCAATGGCCACTTGCTCGGCCGCACATGACGACGTGCTTCGTACCGAAGCTGCGTTAACGGTCGAACCCTTGTGGTTGATGGACACTACTGCGAAATTTTTGCTGTTGCCACATTGGGCCGCGTCAACGAAGCAGCTGCCGCCAGGGAGTTCTGTCGCCCGGCGTAGGAGCGCCACGGCCCTGGCCTTCCTTCTTTCCACGTTGCGCTGGGGATGCATATTGCGTGGGGCGGGGGATATGATGATGTGGTCTTTCTGCTCTTTCGGAAGGCCCTGGTAGGAGTCTTTGACTTTAGCCGGGGGGACGCCCATCTCTGTTAGGAGTCGTCTGCCCGCCGTGGTGCCGGAGAGTCTGAGAATCTGTGCCCTTTCTTGTGCTTCTGCAATTTCTTCTAGTGTATTATGAATACCCAACTGCAGAAGTCGGTCGGTGCGTGTGTAGTTTGGTAGACCGAGCGCGCTCCTGATCCCCCTCCTTATCATGGCATTTAGTTTCTCTCGCTCGGCCCTCTTCCAGACGTGCATGGCCGCTACGTACGTGAAATGGCATAACAAGAAAGCGTGGACTAGCCTTATCAGATTCTCTTCACTCAGGCCTCTCCTTTTGTTAGCTACCCGCTTGATGAGACCGATGACGCTATCCGTCTTCTTTGCTAGTTTATGAATGGTGATGCTATTTGTGCCCGCCCCTTCGAGTGTCATTCCCAAGATTCTAATGGACGCGACTTTGGGAATCGGATCTCCGCACTTGATGTAGAGATTAATGTCGATTTCGGTGGGGGGTTTCCAGTTCTGTGGCTTGCGGCCCTTTCTAGTGGGGCTGTAGAGAAGGAGTTCCGATTTCTTTGGGCAGCACCGGAGTCCCGTGTCTGTTAGAAAGCGCTCTGTAGTGTCGACAGCTTCCTGGAGAGCGGCTTCGACTTGTCCGTCACTGCCTCCCGCGCACCAGACAGTGATGTCGTCCGCGTAGATCGTGTGACCGATGCCCTGGATCTTGCCTAGGTATCTCGAGAGGTCGACCATTGCGATGTTGAAGAGGAGCGGTGAGATGACTGACCCCTGGGGGGTGCCTCTTCCACTCAGCTCCATTTTCTGATTCCAAATCTCCAGCCTTGAGGATGGCGCATTGTTTGCTCAAGAAAGACTTGACGAAGGCATGGAAGGAGGAGCCGAGGTCGAGTTTGGAGATGGCGTCGAGAACGAACTCGTGACGGATGTTATCAAAGGCCTTCTCCAGATCCAAACCAAGGATGGCTCTCGTGTCCCGAGTGCAGCGTTCCAGGATTTGGACCTTGATAAGCTTCATGGCGTCCTGGGTGGAGAGGCCTGGCCTGAAACCTATCATGTTGTGAGGGAAAAGGTCGTTGGTCTCGATGTACTCGGCAATTCTGTTATGGATGGCGTGTTCGGCCACCTTCCCTACACATGATGTCAGTGAGATGGGGCGGAGGTTGTCCAAGCTCGGAGGTTTACCGGGCTTTGGGATGAGTATGACCTTCGCCACTTTCCATTGTTCCGGTACAATTCCCTCCTCCCAAATGCGATTTATCTCATTTGTGAGAAACTCGACTGATTCGTCCTCTAGGTTTCTGAGAGCCTTGTTGTTAATGTGATCAGGGCCGGGTGCCGACCTACCATTGAGGTCATGTAGGGCGCGGCGGATTTCACTGACTTGGAAAGGCTCGTCCAGCACGGAGTTCGGCTTCCCTTTGTATACTGGGTATGGCGCCTCATCGGCCACAGTTTTGAGTGGCAGGTACTTCTTAGCTAGCGTCTCCAGCACTTCTGCTTCCGAAGACGACTTCTTGGCTTCGTGTAGCGCTTTAGCGAGGACACTTCTCTGGTTTGATTTGGTGCCCATTTACTACAGTAATACTACATTTACTACAGTAATACATTTACAGTAACATTTACTACAGTAATAAAATTTATACCTTGCCAACTGTGCTGGTAAGCTTCATCAACATTTTTTGAGACAGTAGATAAGAAATACAGTATATAGCCACAGCCACTGATCTCCCTAACAATGTCCTGCTTGCCGGTCATTATTGGGCTTAAATTTTAAATGAAGCCAATGGTGTCGCTATTAGTCCTGGGTTTTAGCTTCAACTGTGCATCTGGTGTTTCGTTTGCACGGTCAGCAATTTCAAGTTATGTTGCAGTAAGCAGTCCCTCCTCATTGCACTTGGTGTATTTTGTCCAGTCTCCCAGTCCAAGGCCCTCCAAGACGCTCAAGGGTGAAGTTTCTGGTGCACTGACTACACATAACCTCGAACAGCAAGGTACACCTCGAACAGCAAGGCATACTATGGTGAGGATAATACTCGACCACTACAATTTTTACATACTTGTTTTCTTAGGTAACTGCAAGTGAAGTAGCATATATTTTCGTGGCAACTGTTTAATAGCTGAAGCATAATAAATGTTGCTCAGTGAACTGCACTTGGACACTAACATTTATGATCATGGCAATCATCCAATTAAATACTGAAACATTCATATTCGTCCGCAGCGCTATGAGTTTCCTCAGGGTTTGCGTTAAACACCAATTAGCGGCCAATAATCCTTTTTCAATTTCTCTTTTCCATTCAAATGACCCAATAACTAGAAGACCAACAGGTTTTAACAATTTTCTGTGCTCTTGATTTGTTCGATCGGTCACGATGAGCCGTGATATATGAGCTCAGTATATTTTGCCCTCTCAAACTAAAAGGCTTCTGTGAAACATCTCTCATTGAATTATGCTACATTGGCCTCTTCTGTGTTAGTTGTTTTGTACTTCTACCTTTCCTGCCTGGGACCAGATGGGCCTGCAGTATTTAGCAAATAAGTAAACAAACAAAATTAAGTGGCACTAGCAAGCTCGTGTGGATGGCAGTTTTTTGCCCCCACAGTGTTTAAGTTCACAAAAGTGTAAACGGAAACCGTCGTGAGCAAGGTAATGACCTAAAATTAAGCATTATATTTTCATAGCTTGCACAAGAGTGTATGCCACAACAGTTAAGTACTTTGTTCTGCGTACGTGCTTTGTGTCATGTTGGTCGCTCATGTACCTTTTACAGCGCGTGATATTTTGCAGCCACAGCCAGCAGAAGACACGCCTGAAAAGGCCTTTCTGAGGCATGAAGTCTGGCATTACACAATTACAAACTGCGACCAAGAAGAAGATGAAGACTCTACGGCAATCTCAACAGCGGCTTTTTCAAAAGGTTGCTCATCTCGAAGATGTCATAGAAGATTTATCTGACAATCGCATTCTAGAAAATGAGGATGTCGCCGTATTGCAGAGTCTTGGTGGGGCAAAAAAAGACTTACTCATGCGTCAACTGCCACATAAGTCTGGTGCCAGCAATGTCACGCGCTTACTCGCCAGAGCTCAGGCCATTTGCACTGACTTTGCATTTTTATTCCCCTAGAGCGTACAGATATGTACGAGTTGTTTGCAACACATGCCTCCCGCATCCAAAGACACTGTGTAAATGATATCAATCCATTGATAGGGCTGCTGGCTTTTCCTGTATCCTGTTTATCCTGTATGTATTTTACCTGACCTTTGTGGAAATTTGCCACTGTCACCTGGAATACCGTTGGTTTTACTATTTTAAAAATAATTTAATGTGCTCACTCTGGTAATTTGCTTTACAGTAGCCTTTTATGATGCCAGATTCAATTTAACCACAAACATTTGGTGTGTACCACTCAATGAGTGTTTTAAATACCGTGAAATATTCATTCATTTGAGGTTCACAACGTAATAGAGCCGTCGCCTCTTAATTTTGCGGTGTGTTGGGTCAGCTTCGACGGTGCTAATTTTTTTGTAGGTATGTGATAGAACATAAGCTTTGTTCTACATTTTGCTTGCAGCAAAATGCATTGTATTTTAATGTTGACATACTTAGTTTGTGGGTCTGACCTCACATCAATTCTTTCAACTTTGACTTTGTGAATTGCCACTCGTTTTTTATTTCTGCATATGTATTGCTTACTTTTCTGACAACCACAATCACCGAAGCCTTTCGATATTTGTGATAACAACGCGGATATAAGTATTATACAATTATAGCCCTGTATTGAAGGCGTTGCATACAAGGCATTGTAAGCAAAACTGCAGCTACATTCAAGGACAGGTGATCCAATTGACCAGTTTTATTAAAGGTATCAATACTACGTGTGATATAGTTTACTTTGTATAACATTATTATACAAATGCGCTGTGGCATACAAGTATGCTAATACTGATACCGAAGAGAAGTGGCACAATAAGTTTTCCTACTTGCTGTTTATAATTTTCTTTTGTGTATTATCTTTGCAATGTACTTAATTTAAATTATAAATGTGGCTTCCTTCTATATTTGTGTGAAATCTTCTGGCTTCTATAGGTACAATAAACATTGAATAAAGAATGAAACAATTACTGTTTTCATAAAAATGTGCTTTCCATAGTACAAGTGCACCAGCAACACAATGAATCCACAAGTGCAAATGAATGCTGATATTTTCCCCTTGCCGCTATGTATTCAGTTTTCATGCCGTTTCACACTAGCAGAGGAAGAAGGGTCCCCCTGGCAGTGTTTGATTCTAGGACATAATTATGCTGTGGAGCTATACACGCATTCGAAAACAGCTGAATAAACTCTAGATAATGCACAAATTTCGTCCATTTGCTTTATTATATAACGAAAATGGATCCCCGAGGCGCGTCTTCACAGCGTCGTCGCACTTCACAATCTTGGAAAAGAGTGCACGTAAATCTGAATAAACGGCGACCACTTCGGCGTTTAGAATGCAGGCTAATGCTATTTGTTTCTCTCAAAATAGAACACGCACACCAGAGCCTCTTATTAAGCGAAAATGCGACAAAAAAGTGTCCCTCAAAACATCTCGTTTCTTCCTAGGTGCAAGACAGCGTGACCAAAATTATTTCTCTCAAAATAGAACACGCACACCAGCCTTCTATTAAGCGAAAATGCGACAAAAAAAGTGTCCCTCAACACCTTTCGTTTCTTTCTAGGTGCAAGACAGCGGGACGAAAAATTAGCAAGATAATACGCACCACAGCTTAAGGTGCACAACGGCTGATGACGGGAAGCGCTTCTCATCAACACCACCGTTTCACACGCGCCTTCTCGTGGTCATCGAGTATCTCTTCATGTCGGTCTACTTACGCCGCAGCACACCTGCTTACTTAATCAGCTCATGTTTACTACAATTCATATTGCTACCAAAGCCGCTCACCTTACTTCGTATGACATTGCTGTGTTGCTATCGCATTCATTGCTTCGCCCTTAGGGCGAAACTGTGACATCTTTTGTACGTACTCATTGAATTAAAAAAATGATAAATTAATGGACATTAATGTGGCTGGAAAAACAACTTGCCGCAGGTGGGGAACGATCCCACGTCTTCGCATTACGCGTGCGATGCTCTTACCATTGAGCTACCACGGCGCTGTTTTCCCATCCACTTTCTAGGACATTTATGTTTTATTGCGATAGCAATTATATGGGCACTCAAAAGCAGATTTCTGCCGTCGGCGTCGCCGTGAGGTTCCGTATGACGTCAATGGAAATGAAATCGTCGCCGCGCGCCGAACGCTGTATGTGCGAGTGAAAGGGCGCGAGGGGCGCGCGCTTTCACGGGGAGTGAACGCACGGCGGAGAACAAACGCGCGTTCTACGCCGTGTTCCCTTAAGGGCTGCAGAAGTAGGCGTCTCTTTCCTCCTTCACAATCACCATATATGTAGAGCAAACGCGCTTTCTTCCGACGCGCGAGAGGCCGTGGGGGAGGGGGGGGAGGGAAGGGAGGCGTCGTTTAGCTGCGGCACCAAGTACGTATTTATATCGGAGGCTCCGTCAACAGTCACCAACGCCGCACGCATTTTGAGCGAACGCGGGCAAAACGCCGACGGCGTCGACAACAGTTCTGCGTGTTGCCGGTGCTGCTGCATGTCCAAGCTTATACAGCTGATAAAGCTACTATCATTACTGCGTATAGCTCTCTACAAATTTGCTATCGCAATTGATGCTTCGCCTTTCAGGTGAAACTGCGACAACTTTTTTTCACACTAGAACTAGCCCTGGGAGTGTTAGCCGCTGTAATCTCCTTTAATTTAGCATTTCTAATTAAATTAGTGAGGGCAAATAACTTTCCCTATGTTGTCCTCGGTGTCTATGGTTGTTGGATTCGTATATATATATATATATATATATATATATATACCTATTGTTTGTTGGCTTCTCATGATATCATTAATAAAAACCCTGTCAACACACACACACACAAATTAAGTGTGGTTGAAATTGGAAGGTAGATATAATGAATAATAGGGAAATGAAAGTGGACAAAACGATAACTTGTCGCCGGCGGGAGCAGAACCCGCAACCTCCGCATTACGCGTGCGTTGCAGTACCAATTGTGCTACGACGACGGCCATGAGTTCGTACACTAACGTGGGTATTTATGTTTCCCAGATCTAGCCTTAGGAGTGTTCATAACCAGAGTGTTCAGAGTGTTCAGGAGTGTTCAGTGACTCAGAACCAATGTGGCGGATGTGGAAAATCCTTTTTAGCCCGATGGCGTCGCGTAACACGTGACCTTGCGAGAGCAGGCGCGTGAATAATAAACCCTCGCATGCTACCTAATGACATCAAGGCTGCCAGATTCGAGACCCTGACAATGAATAAATGAGAGAAGAAGGGAGAACCAAGGGGCTCGATTTTCTTAATCATTATTGGAGTTTAAACTTTTACTTTGGGAACAAGACACGTAGAACTAACGATGCGGACCAGCTTAGACACAGTCACACGGACTTAGCTTCTTTTAGGCTTCCTGTGTTGTGTGTACGATAAACGACACGAGGAAATAATGGGCTACCAACCATTCCATTTCCCAACCGCATTGCATGCATTTTCCGCGGCGTAAAAATTAAAACTAACTTGAACGCTGCGGTCGCGTCGTCATTATCTTGGTCTAAAGTGCTGCGCTAGGATTGTTTTTATTTTCTTCTTCAGAAGTGAAACAGAGTGCCAGAGCACTTTTCGAACATCGAGTTTCCGGCGGCAGTAAGCTCGCTGGAGACAGCGGCCGCCCACTCCAGATTCGGGATGATCGCGCAGCACGTATACGCCTCGCACGACCGGCGGAGTGAGGCTAAAAGCATCCGCACGACTCGGCGGAAACGGGAGTTCCCCCCTTTTCGAATGGGAGCCAGAGGAGCGGAACGTCAAACACGCAGCATGTTAGGGAGGAGGACTCAAAAGATCAGATAAAGGACAGGCCATCGGCTCCCTAATTCTTGTTCGAAGAGAAAGAAGAGAGAGAGAAAAAAAGGAAAGGCAAGGAGAGTGACGGATGCACAAAGCGCGGAAATGAAAGCGATCGATTTCTTTTCAGAGCACTTTGAATTCGGGCGAAGGACAAATTCTGAGAAGGTGAGACCGGCGGCGCTCGCTCGTTCCTCCTGGAACTCCACTGCGTCGCCGAGCTCGTTAGAAGCTCAGCGTCGTGGCGGTCTGCAGGCGAAGACCGTTCGTATTGTCAAATACTACAGACGGCGTATAATGTGCGAGACTTATATTCACGCTGTAGTCTTCTGTAATCCGTTCTTTCTTCACTGTCCTTTTTGAAGTATAGTTTGCGAACCGGACTTCTTGCGCCAGACACTCTCTCCCAAATGTTTTTTTTTTGTCACCGATGGAGCCGGCTAGATTCTATTAAGGCGTAAGCACTTCACGATTCTCGCGTCGCAGAGATGTAGGCGATGGAAAGATAAAGACAGATTGAGCTTTCAGCACACAAGGAGTTCTACGTTAAAACATTTAAGCTGAAAAAGTTTAAAGGAGAAGAAAAAACTGATAGCAGCAGGAAAGAAGACGAAGTGCTTTGTATACACACATATCGTGAGGAAGAACAGGTGAACTGAGGTGCCGGTGGACCATCTCATGCTCTGCTCATTGTGCAGATGTAAAGAGATCAAGGTGTCCTGATATGTGGCACCAGCTGCTGTTCCACGCCGAGTTTCAATGGAAGAGAAGGAACACTAGCAGACACAAATTCTACGATGTACTAAGGGACTCGCTGAGAAACGGTCAATGGCATAAGGAGTAACAGCCGCCATTTTGAGCTACGCAGTGTTATTTTACTGTCGTTTGAAAAAAAGAACAAAGAGAGAGAGACGCGCGTTCTGAAATATATTTAGCTCATGAACTGCCTGCTCAACGTTAACGATGTGAATTTTGCGCACATGGGAGAACACCGAAAAATCAATAAATTTAGGGACACGACTGTAACACATGATACGCTTGCCAGAAAAATCGAAAGACAGATTCATCATTATTATCAATTCAGTTTACACCCACTGCAATCTACACATTTAGTGCTTGTTCTTTTCTCCGTTTAAACATCTCATTCGTTCGCTCTGGTCTTACGATTTGTATTGAACCCTCGCATGAAGTAACCAAATACTCCACAACCACATTTACATGAATATGTCACTAGCGCATAGAATGCATAGAATATGAAGCTGATGGCGAGAGACGACGCCTGTACTTAACAAGGCAAGGGGGGGGGGGGCGCAGGCGAAGTCTTCATTGATGCATAACTGCACTTCTCATCGCATCAAGCGGGAAAGAGGGAAAGCGAGACGCCTGGCGTTTTCTCACCTCCATTCATCGGCGAGGCGTGAAAGCAGGTGCGAACTCGTTTTGGACATCACCGAACGAGTGCTTATGCGCTACTTATAAGAGCTGGAGCATTTCATGATGACGACGTACCACGAAATGTGATGCAGTATAATGCCACGTTTATGTAAACGCCGCTGATTTTAGCCTGAAATAATGAGATGCAGAAGCTCAAAGTTTATACGCCCGGGTTCTAGCGCTGAAGGTGCCAGTTTAACGCGCCGCACACTATTTTCACAAACGCTTTATATCGCAAACAACTTTCTGTCGCAGTGAAGGAAAGGCTACGGGGGTGGAGTTCCTGCACGTGTGTTATTGCGCCAAGTAGTCCGGCAGTGTTTGAGAACCGGCGTAGCTTCCACGTGCGACGGTTTCGCGTTTGCCCACGCGCTTAAGAGAAAAGCAGAAAAATAATTTAAATTTAACATTTAGTAGTACTTTTCGTTTTATTGTGCTGTTATAAATAAGGTGTTAACATTATATCTCTCAAGATTAAGCTAACCGGGAACAATATTTGGGACTTCTTTAAGAAGCGCTCTTGTAATGCTTGTGCACGCTTTGCCTCCGCATCTTTCTCTTAATTGCCACAGAAAGTTTTCCGAGAGTATAGCCTTCTGTGGGGGGGAGGGGGGGGGGGAGACCAACCCAGGCGTTAGATGCGCACAAGCAGACTCGCTGGAGCAACGAGATGTACGGAACGAGTTCCTCTTGAGAAGACGCTTCTGGGTTCTCGCCTGCCGTCAGATACAGAGACCATAAATCTGCCTCATTTCTCCGGCGTATATCGAGGCGGAAACGCCGCCGCTTTCGGTGCTATAGGAATACAAGCTCGCCCGGGCAAACAAGATTGTCTCGCGAGAGCGTCGTCCGTCTCCCGAATAAGGACGTGGCGGCGAGCGAGCGACCTGGGAGACGAGGGCGGCCCGGTATCGCTCAGGGCGTAGCTACGGCTGCGCAAACATGCCGTGGCCCTGTCTCATGGACGCTGGAGACTGAGGCGCACGCCGCTCGATCAAGTCGTTCGGACGGGCCTCGGCATGAGAGCCTCTTCGGGCTATGATGTCACCACTTGATGAGGGATAGCGATTTTTGAGGCGCCGTTTTTCGCTTCTGCGCAGGGATGCACGCGAAGCGACAGCTGTGTTCAGACACTGGAGACCGAAGTCCACTCCCAATTGTTTACTAATGCGAAGCCTGTACAACACGCTTGTAACACGTCAAGGAGGAACTACACTTGACAATGGTGTGAGAGCGCGTCCTTCGTCTCCAGTATGGCTTATAATACATTGCAGCAATGAAAATTCTTGGGCAGCGCCTTTCGTCTATTAACTTTGCACTCTGTCCACCGGCACTGCTGCACCAACACTGTGAATGGCATGCCAATTAATATTGGGAATTTTTCAAAAACCCTTGGATCATGTAAGTGCTAAAAGAATGTAGGCTCTTGGCGGTTTAGTGGTAGTGTATATAACGTCACCGCTAAGCACTGACTGCTGGCGCTCATAACGCATTGCATCCTGAAGACGCGCTGACCGCATTCATTTCCTTGTGCGTACAATATACATTTAAAGGGAGACAGAAAAAAAAGAACAGCTACAAAAAAAAAAAAGAAAACGGGAACGTTTTCTTCTGCCAGGTCTCAGATTTAGCGGTGTCGTGCAAAGAAACATTTCGAAAAGAGAAGACAGAGAGCTGGTGGTAACATGGAGTCGAGAATCAATATAAAAAAGCAAGAAACCAGGAATTGTAAAAGTGCTGAAAGTTGGGCGAGTTTGTAGCTATTCAATATGACACTGCAGCGCGCACACAAGAAACGAGGATACAAGGCAGAGGTAACATGCAAGCACTGACTCGCGCCTCAGTTTATTTTTGGAAGGAAATTACATATATGTACACCCAGGCTGACTAAAGTGAACATTTGCAAGAACATGCGGAAAAAAAATAAAGATATCTAAGAAATACAGATATACAAAGAGCTTCTACGTATGTTAACCAAATCATGTGGCGTTCAAAAAGGCAAATTCCTTGTGATTTAGTACTGCAGATGGCTCACTTACGCAAATATCAGCACGCTTTTTGATATGGCAGGCCTCCGTTATTTCGCATATTTATTTGTTTTTATGAGTATACAAAATCGTGGTATCAGAAATGACAGGTTTACAATGACAGCTTTTGCAGTGTTTGGCTCGGTGAATTGCGATGCCCTTTTGGACGGGTATGAACACACCAGCCGGCCTGGCCTATGTAAACATTGCCGCAAGTTAATGACATCATGTACACTACACCAACTTTACATTTTACGAGCTTGAAGTTTTCCTTTAAAGCGCAGACAGGCTTATTCTTGTTCGTTTGGTCAAACGTTTTGGCCATCGCTTGACAGATTCGCTGCAGCTTGTCAGGAGCGCTGAAAACAACATCAACACCAAACCTGCTGGCAACGTTCTTTAGTCCTTGGGAAAAGCGATGGACACAGGGCACGACAGCAATGCCTTTTCTTTCTGTGTCATCTCTGCTTCTAGATTTCTCTGCTTCGACAATTTTCACCAACTTGATAATTTTTTCAGCCGCTCTACAAAAATGTGATCTGGGAATCCTACCGATTTTAGCCTAGTAATTTGACGCGAAAATCCAGGTACATTGTGTGAACACACGATTTGAGCAAACAGGCCCTAAGACAAGACACTGCAATTCCCTTCTGGCAATGTTTTAATAGTCTGAGCTGTAGTGAAGAATTAGTTTTATTGATCGAGGTTTATACATCCAGCAAGTCTGTTCAGATCGTAGTTGCAGTGTTTTGTCGAGGAATCGCAATTCGTTGTGTTCTCCAACCTCGTGGGTAAATTTGAGGTGTAACCATATTGTTGGAACACTATTAAAACGTTAATGACACTGCAACCACGTTCTGCTTTGTCACATATTACAAAATAATCATGGACGAATCGGAAAACCTTTTTAACTATACCCAGTAAGCCATTGCGAACGTTTCTGTCCACTATGTTCAGGAAAATATTGCTGAGGATTGGGGCAACCTTCGAGCCGATACATATCCCAGAATTCTGCACGTCAGCGATGGCGAAACGTCAGCGAAGAGCCGCGGACCCCGAGTTGAGGGAGCGCGATGTTGAGGCCAAACGTCAGTGTCGTCTAGCCCACCAGGAACCCGACAACGGTGGTGCACGCCTCGGCAACGCTAGCGCCAACTTTCTCGGTGCGACGGCCAGCTTTCAACGCGATTTTCTCAACCGGAACTTCGGAGCTAGCTGCAGTGCGTGTGACCGGAGCACAACGTGGTAGTCGTCAGTGCAATTCATTCGGAGGAACACCGAAAAAACACGCGACAAGCTTCGCTTACCCCCATCTCCTCGGCAGGGGACGGGCTGCTAATTCTTAACTATCTCTATTTTTAGCCCGCATGATGTTGCACATGCTTATTTTGTCAGCCTGTGTGTGCATATATATATATATATATATATATATATATGGTATCAACTATATACTATATACTATATGTGGTATATAACGTAGTTCCAAAAATAAACTGAGTTGCAAGTCAGCGCGTGTGTGTTACCTTTGCGTTGTGTCCGCGTTTCTTGTGTGCGCGCTGCCGTTTCATATTAAAGAAAACAGGAAGGTTGGGACAGGTATCGCCAAGAACGAAAATAAAATTCTTGCCGAGGCTGGATTCGAGCCCGCGTACCCCCGGTGCCAAGGCGAGCGTTGTAACACGGCCGCTGGATTAAAAAAAAAGTATGTTGCAGTTTCGCCCGAAAGGCGAAGCATCAATTGCGATAGCAAATTAGTAGATAGCTATTCGGAGTAGGGACAGTAGTTTTATCATCTGTATAAACTTGGACATGCAGCAGCGCCAGCAACGCGCAGAACTGTTGTCGACGTAGTCGCCGTTTTGCCCGCGTTCGCGCCGAATGCGCGCGGCGTTGGTGACTGTTGCCAGGGTCTCTGGGGGCGGCTCGGATGTTCTCGACGAGATCAGAACGGGAAACTCGTCGAGCAGCATCGGAAGTCTTTGCCACCTTCTTGCCTCGCAACGTTTTTATATAAATACGCATTTGGTGCCGCAGCTAAACGTCGCCTCCCCTCAGCCTCCATCCGGTGACTCCGAGCGAACGTGAAAGCGCGCCAACAGCGAGCGGGTTTTATTACAACGCTCCCCTAGCATACGTCGCCGCACTAAATCGAACGATTGACTTCCACCAATGACACGCGCCATATGTTACGTCATTCCTGTTTTATAACAGCGCCCTTCATTATAATTGCACCATCTCCCGCTTAAGGGGACGCTAGCACAAACGCGTTAGAAACGTGCAGTATTCTCTAGTAAGGGGGAGAGGCCACAGCGTCTTACGCAGCCGTTTACACATGCCGGAACGTGCACCGCGTTTGCCGACGCCATCACATGACTGCTGAGAGAGTATAACCCCGTATTCATAAACGCTCCTCGACTTGAACTTGACTTGCCACCGCCTTCAACGCGTTTCGAACGCGCTGCCCAAGGCGGTGGCAAGTCAAGTTCAAGTCGAGGAGCGTTTATGAATACGGGGGTAAGGCGGAGAGGCCACAGCGTCTTACACCAGCTTCTTACACGGGCCGTAACGCGCTAGCACAAACGCGTTAGAAACGCGCAGTCTTTCGTTAATGTTGGGTATTTATTGTCATCGTGGTGCGTGTCCATGTGCGCTTCGTGGCGTAGTGGTTAGCGCCGCGCGTTCGGAAGCGAGGGGTCCCTGGTTCGATTCCGCGCTACGGAGACAACTTTCGGAATTTTTTTTTCATAAAAGTAGACGTGGCTACCTACTACGACAATGACTACTACTACTACTGCTACTGCTACTACTACAGAGGAGGGACAGACCCACACCCTAAGGAGCTTCGCCCCTAAAACTTATTTATTGGCGCTAAAATTGCTGCGGAGAGACCCCTGCTGGTCGGAGGTTCTTGGCTTGCGGTGGAGGGCCCAGCAGCCGCAAGCGGAGCCGTGGGCCCAGTCATTCAGACTTCGCTGATCGTCCAGGCTCTCGCTGGCCAGCAGCTCTTCCCATCGCTCCGCTGTGGGGTGTTGTATGGGGGGTACGGCAGTGATAGCCTGGCATGCCCACGTGATATGATATAAGGTTGCTTTATCTAAGAACCATGGGCAGCGAGGAGGGTATGCCGTAGGATGTATTTTACTGAGGATGTGCAAATTGGGATACGTGCCGGTTTGGTGTTGTCTCCAACTGACCGATTCCTCTTTATTTAGTCTTCGGTGTGGTGGAGAATAGGTTCTCCTAAGTCCTCTGTAGTGGTTTGGAATGGCCGAGTAGTCACACGGGACGGGAACGGGCTTGTGTGGCCAGATTCGCAGGAGCTCAGACTTCTCGGTTGCACAGGCCAGGCCACGTGCCTGTACGTATTGTTCGACGCAGGTGGCTGCTTTCTGCAAGTTATGTTCGCTTTCTCCAAGGGACCCCCACGTAGCCCAGATTGTGATGTCATCCGCGTACAGTGTGTGATGGATGCCATCAATGCGATGGAGTTCGTGCACAAGACCAACCATGGCTACGTTGAACAGTAGCGGGGAGATCGTTGAGCCCTGTGGAGTGCCCTTGTTCGGAACCGTGATGATGTTTGAGTGGATTGAACTGAGACCGACCGTGGTGGTGCCGTCCGACAGGAATGCCTGAACATAACTGTAGGTGCGCTGTCCGCAGTGAAGGGCAGCGAGACCGTCGAGAATGGCTTGATGGCTCACATTATCGAAGGCGCCCTAGATGTCCAAGGCCAGAATGATATTTTCTTCTTGCTTTGGGGCGGTGTCAATGACTTATTTTAGTTGAAGCAGTACGTCCTGGGTTGAAAGATGTGCCCGGAACCCGTACATTGAATGCGGGAGAAGGTCATTGTCCTCGAAATAGTTTTGCAGGCGGCTAGTGAAGAAGGGTTCGAAGAGTTTGCCGAGGCAGGAAGTGAGTGATATTGGTCGAAGCTTCTGGATCTGGAGCTTCTTACGCGGCTTCGGTATCATTATCACCTCTGCGTGCTGCCACTCGGAAGGGAGCGTGCCACATTGCCAATGGTCGTTTAGAAGTTCTTGAGTTCTTGTACGGTGGTGTCGTTGAGATTCCTGATAAGAGAGTACGGGATTCTGTCCGCCCCGGCGGCTGTGTTGCGGGTGCTGCTGCGAATGGCAGCATAGACATCGTCCAACGTTATCGGTCGGTCCAGGGTGTCGTTTGCGCAACCTTGATACCTCGCCCGATAGGGAGGCGGGTGATAATCACCATAGCATTTGCGCTGTACTTGAGCAAGCAGCTCGTCGTCCGTGCCTTCAAAGGCGTGTATGAGGCGCTGGACTGATTTGTTTGTCTCATTTTTTGTTCGAGTAGGATCAATCAAGGCTCGTAGAACGTGCCACGTGCGGGCCGTACCCAGTGAGCCTCGAAGGGAGTCGCTGAACTGGGCCCAGTTAATTCGTGCCAGTTGCTCAGCATACTGCTCAGCCTCGAGGGGGAGAGCTGCGATCTTGAGCTTCAGACATCGGTTATGTTTTCGGGCCTTCCATCTGCGGATGAGGCTTCTTCTGGCTTCCCACAGGTGCAGGAGATGGCCGTCCACTTCTGCGAGTTGATATGTTCTCTTAATGACGGTGGTGCAACGGTCCCGAATTTCTTTAATTTGCTCGCACCAGTCAGTGAGGTTTGGGAGGTTGCCAATTGAATTCTCGCTCTCGCGACGGAAGACGTCCCAGTTTGTGATGCGGGCTTGTCCGATGGAGCGACGCATCGCACCCTCCGTAACTTGTGTACGGAGAGTGCGATGTGTCCAATGGTCGCTACCCAAGGATTCCTGCAAGTTGTCCCAATTATAGTTTGCACTAGCACGGGCGAAGGTGAGATCGGGACAAGTGAGATCGGGACAAAACCCGGATAGGGTTTTCTGGATCGGTAAGCAGTTCGAGTTGGAATTTTTCGGTGGCAGATGCAAGTTGTTTGCCTTTGACATGCGAGCGATTGTATCTCCAGCGTTCGTCGAGAGCGTTGAAGTTCCCGAGCAGTATGAGTTCCTTCCCCTGGGCCAATTTGCAGACACCCTGAACGAGAGCGTGGAAGTCGATGGATTTTTGTTTCGGGCGACTATATTGTCACGTACTAGTGACGGTGAAGAAAACAGTCGCAAAACTGTGAATGACGAAACGGACTTTATTGGGCGAACCTGTGCCCACAAAAGCAAGTTGCACTCGAAGGTGGCGAACGATAGCGGCGAACACAGTCGGCGATCGTCGAAAATCTGATCAGCGGCGAAACGCGTCGGCTTTTATACATGAATAATCGAATGTTCCAGGTCAATCCCTGGTGCCCGCGTGTCTTCCAGAAAGTTCTATACAATTCGCGTCGGTCATGCAATCAGATAACACAAGCGTCGGTGAAAACAGGCAACGGAAAGAAGCATCGATAATGTTCGAGAATCTTCCGATACAGTGCATGCGCGTCCTGCGTCGAGTGATAACGGTTAACATTTGTGAGCCGGTGAAGAGTGGCCATCGGTGAAAGATAAACAAGTACACGTGGCAATATAAATGAACGATTATGATGCTTCGCTTCTCGGCTTTCTTTTTGCGCCTGAGAAGTAGCTCCGCTATCACATGGTTGATGTTGGTGTCTAGGATGTCGTCAAGGTCAATTGCAGTTAACGCTTTGTTAATAAGGACGGCCGCTCTGCCTTATGTCGGGCTATCGTAGGACTCAGCCTGGGAGTATTGGTGATGTGCCAAGTTCCTGTAGCGCTATGACATCTGGTTGAGCAATGTGATTGCTAATGTATTGTTGGCGGAGGCTCCGTTTTTTGCGGTAGCCGCGGCAGCCGCGGCAGCCGCCATTGCCAGATTTCTAATGGTTCGCCAATGGGTAGGGTTGTGCTGCCCATGGTTAATTCGTGGTGTGAGGAGGCGTGGTTGTCGGAGTGTCGGCTTGCGAAGCCGATGTGAGGGTGAGGTCAGCGTGTGTCGACGCCGGTGTGGAGTAGAGTTCGCGGGCAAGCGATTCCAAGCTTAGTCTGTGAGGGACTTGGTCTTCAGTGGTGCGGGAGCTGCGGGTGGACCTCTTCCTTCGTATATTACCGCCTGTTTCGGTAATTTGGGTCTAGAGGCGTGTCTCGAGGCGTGTCTCGAGGGAGTCAAGGCGGGCTCCGAACTGTGTGAGGTGGTGTGTGAAGACGATACTGAATTGTTGGGAGAGTTGTTGGGAGAGCGCAGACAGCATTTAGCGTATATCTTCGCGTGTGACCGCGGAGTCCGTCGGGGTTGGAAGCGAGGGCGGCATCTTTTGGGTTGCCTATGGTTGCCTATCTGTTGGGGTTGGTTTGTGAGTGGCATTCGGTGGATTCAGGTGGCGATCCAATACGCGCCATTAGGGCGTGGAGTTGAGCGCTGTCCTTAGCCTGACGCGCCTTTACAGCAGCCCAGCTCCTGCTTGAGCTTTAAATTTTCTGCGAGAAGGTGTTCGTACGCGGGGGACTGAGTGTTTTGTCGCCCCTACTGCTGGCCAGCTCACCTTGGTATCGGTGCCTACTGAAGAAGTGGAATTGTGCTTCTCGGCAGACTCGCGGGAGGCCTTCTGGGGCAGGTGGCGTGTGGGTTGCTGCTGTTGCCGCTTGGTCTTTCGGTCCTGGTTCTGCGGCTGTTGCTGATGGCCAGGTCCTGCAGGGGGTAGGGGAGGGAAAGACTGCAACCGCGAGTGAGAGTGGCTGCGCGAAGTCTCCCCCTCCTTGCTGAGCCACATATGTTTGGGATTGGTTGGGTTGCGCTGGGGGTTGTGCCCACGGGGTTGGGTGGGTGGGGTGGGCCGTGGCCGCAGGGTCTTCAGTCTCTGTGAGCACTCCTTGGCGCCCGTCAGGTGGCCTTCCCCACATATTTGGCATATGGGAGCACAGGGGTGACCATCCACGGGGTCGAGGGTATCGCACTGCCGACACACTCGAGCGTTAGGCATAGCATACACGTCCGATCGGTGCCCCGGTTGTAAGCAGACTTGGCAGGCTTGCCACTTCGGCTTGTATGGGTGGCAGGCTACGTCACCCCCCCCCCCCCCCCGTAGTACAGTACATAGAGGGGGATGAGGGGCCCTCGAAGGTGATCAAACAGACTTAGTAGCACCAAGCATCCGCGCACTGTGCACTCTCCCCCCTGCGTGCGCAAACGGAGGTTGGCAGTGAGTTCTTCAGGAGTGGTGCCGGGGTCTATCCCATGGATGACTCGACGCAACGTGTCTTCGGAGGCCGCCACATAAGTGTTGAATTCACCCCCCCCCCCCCCCCGCGTCAGGGTGGTGATCCGGCGGAGAACTTGGGCGGTGTCAACATGTGGCGTGCTGGCAATAATAATGTTCGACTCGGGGCGGGTGTGGATGATGAAGTGGTCACCTGTGCAATGTTGTTGAGAAACGTCCGCCGCCACAACGGCCCGGGAGATTTGGTGTGTCGTGAAGTTCCGAATGGCCAGACCCTTTTTCGGCCGCATGATGATCTTTAGGTCTGTGCGTGTGAGCGGCGGCAGCTTTCGTCGTAACTGGCGCGGCTTCTTCACATGTTGTGTTGTTCGCGCCGACGCAGCGCAGGCCGCGTCTTGCGACGCAGCGGGAGCGTTCTCCGCCGAGGTAACCCCGGCGGCGGCGTGGCTGGGAGGAATGCTTGCAGGACCGGCTGCCTGCATTGTTTCCGCCCGAGCTTGGTCGAACTTTTTCTGGCGTTGGCGTTGACCGTCGGGAAATCGCCAGTTTCCAGTTCGCATCGGTGTCGGTCACCGGCCCCTGCGGTGCAGACGAGGTGGGCTGAAGGACTGGGGCCTCGTCGTCGCTTGCCGAGGTGAGCTCGTCGAGGTCGAGGGTGTCCGTAGGGCCCAGGGGCTCGGAGGGGTTGACCGCAGGGTGCAGGCATGGGGTGGTGGTCGTGCCGGCAATCAGCGTGATGGGAGCGTCCATAATGGCGGTGGAGGGTGCCGCGTCGCCGGACTTGGTGGCTCGTACTGGCCGACGCGAGCTAGGTCTACCCTTAGGCCTAGCGGGCCAATGCTCGTTTCGGATCTTCTCGAGCCGATAAAATAGAAGAAAATGTCCTACCGGCTCGGGAAAGATGTCCGGGTGTTCCGGGTCGTGAGTTCCTGGTGGTCGGACGCAATGTCGGTGACCATCTCGAGGTAATCCGGTCAGTGAGAGCACATGTTCGGCGGAGCTCAAGCGACGCACATCCGCTCACTCCGAACGCTCCTCTTCTCCTTGGAACACGGTGTCGGTGTTGCAAGCTGCGCTATGCAACGCGCAGTGACGGCCGTAAGTCCGAGACGCGCGAAAAGAAATTATCATCATTACGAGTAATAGGATGAAAAATTCGCGCGCATTTCCGGAAAATGCTGGGCTACGATCGCCCAGCTTCGCTGTTTCAAGCGTTGCGCGGCTGAGTGCAAGATTAAGCGTTTTTAACCAGAATTGTGGTGCAGAAAATACAGCGACGACAAAACCAATATAGACCAGGCGCACACTTCCAACTAATTAATTTACAGAAGCCAACAGACTATATACAGGGTGTCCCAACTATCATGCACCAAGATTTAAAAATATGCAAATGTGACGTAGCTGGACGGGTACTTGCAAGGTGGCATATTAGGCGCAGAAGAAGACCCACAGGCGGAGCAGTTGCCGCCAGGTCTGCCAGGTTAACCCCGCCTGTAGCAACATCACCACCACCATATTGTAAGCCACCAAACGTCTTTATTTTGATACTAATTACGGAATGGAAAAAAAGAAAGCTGCATAATACATAGTTGAGATAGCTTCGTGGCAAAGCGACCAGCACCCGTATGCTCATCGGTATGGTTCGTGATCGCGCTGCACACGGTTGCAGGTGCGGTTCTTATGCCGCGCAAAGACTCAATATTAGCTTCATCCTAAGACGGTACCCTCTGAAGTGCTGGTCGACGATGTCGTCGATCGCCAACCGACGACGAAATGTGCGCTTCCTTCGCATAGGATCACTGTTGAGGGCACGGAGAGCTAGGAAAACAGCCCTAGAAATCAAATGCAGAAAAAATCCGTGGCTACCGACGCTTCCAAATTATGACGGAAAACAGTTCTAAGTAAGATCCAAACGTGCAAGTTTCGGTGCCTATCACACTTTGACGTCGTATCAGCGTTCGTTTCTTCTTCTTGGCTTCTCCTCAGTAAATGATGCCTCGCACCGGGTCACGAATTTGTTTTGCAGGTCCAGGCGGCCGCATTCCGACAGAGGCGAAATGCACAAAGGCGCGTACACTTCAATTTTGGAGACCGGTAATAAATCATAGGTTGGTGACGTCAGGGCCCGGAGCCCTTAACTACTCTGTTTGTCATAGCCCTAGTGGCACCTCATAGAAGTCAAGGCTAATCAGTCAACATCACCGCAATGATCAGTGCCAACATTTCCACAAATTTGCCAGCCTCATAAGAACCCACGTTCAATTGCACGTCAGAATACTGCACAGCACCGTACTCGAAGCGCACTGCGGTTCAACATTCTAGCTGCTTTCGGATCAAATTGGTTCAACTCATTGAGCTTGCGACACTGACGCACATTGTTCAGAGCCGTAATTGCACATCTAGTATACGTGGACAAGGTGTGTGTGGTGGTATCCGAGTGGCGACAGACACCTTTCTGTAAACATGCGAATGCGTCCACACAGTACGAAGCGAACTGTGGCTCAAAAGCAACCGTGCGTTAAAATTCCGGACAAGTTTTGTATGTTGGAAAACGTCATCAGCCAATCTTTATCTCCACTGAAGGACGAAGGCCTCTCCTAGTGATCTCTAATTATCCATGACCTGCGCTAACTGATTAAAAGGTGTGCCTGCAAATTTACTTATTTGATTACGCCACCTAATTTTGAGCCGTCCTCGACGGCCTTTCCTTTCCCCTAGAACCTACTCTGTATTTATAATGGACCACCGATTATCTACCGTACGAATTGTATGGCCTGCCCAGCTTCAATTTTTCCTGTTAATTTCAACTACTATTACACCCGCTTGGTCTCTGATCCACACCGCTCTCTTCCTGTCTCTTAATGTTGGGCCTAACATTTTTCGCTCCATCGCTTGTTTGAGCGGTCCTTTACTCGTTTTCAAGCTTCATTGTTAACCTCCAAGGTTTAGCCCCATATGATAATACTGGAAGAATGGGATGATTGTACACTTTTCATTTCAACGACAGAATTGAACTCCCGGTCATAATTTGGTAATGCTGGCCGCATGGCTCCAACGAATTTTCATTCTTTTGTAAATTTCAGTCTCATAACCAGGGTACCCTGTGAGTAACTGACCTAGATAAACACTCCTGCACATACTTTAGTCTAGAGGCTGACTGCCGATAATGAATTCTTGCTCGCTTGACAGGTTATTCAACATTACCTTTGTCTTCTGCATAATAATCTTCAACCTACTTTTCCACTTTTCCGGTTAATGTCCTCAATCGGTTGTTGCAGTGTGTCCCCAGCATTGCTGAACAGGACAATGTCATCGGCAAGCTGAAGCTTGCTGAGATATTCGCCGTTCCTAATCCTTCCGAGTCTAAGAGCTTGCAAGAGCATGCAGTGAATATCATTGGAGAGATTGTGTCTACTTGCCTGACAGCTTTCTCGATGAGTATGTTTCCACTTTTCTTGCGGATAATGAAAACATGTGGCAGAGTTGAAGGCCGAAGAGTTGCGGGTACATGCGCTGTGGCTTAACGGGAATATGGAAGTTACACCTAAATGAAAGAAATTTTGAGTGGTCAGCCGAATCCTGCAAGCACCACCATGGCCAAACGCAGTTTGAGCAGTTCACAAGCATTTTCGTATCAATGGATGTGCGTGATCCTATTCGCCATTTTAACTGCGAAGCTGTTTAAGGCAACCGTAATTTGTGGTGCGTAGCAAGAGACTACCAAGAAAGAAAATAAAATAAACTTTCTTGCCGAGGCGGGATTCGAGCCCGCGTGTCCCCGGTCTCAAGGCGAGCGTCGTAACCACTAGGCTATACAGCCCTTTTTTTTCTTTCTTTATTGCGCTAGGCTATACAGCCATGCTTGCAGAGTATGCCTTTATACGAACCATATGATTGCGTTCGAGCGTCGTTGTCTTCGTGCACAGCTGGCGCGTTCGTACGCTCGTGCTCTGCGATAAGTGGTTCTTGAGGGAAAGGGAAAGGTTGGCGCTATCTTCTGCAGCCCTTGAGGGAGCACGGCTCAGCGCCAGAAGGTGAAGAGGTTTTGCGCGCAATGAGAGCGAGAGAGAGACGCATTCACGGAGCGGGTCTCTTGGAACGCGGTGTCGGTGTTGCCACGGCCGCTGGATAAAAAAAAAGTTCTTTTTATCTAGCGGCTGTGGTGTTGCAAGCTGCGCTTGCAAGCTGTAAGTCCGAGGCGTGCGAAAAAGTAATTATCATCATCATGAGTAATAAGATGAAAAGGGCGCGCGCACTTCCGCAAAATGCTGGGCTACGATCACCCAGCTTCGCTGTTTCAAGAGTTGCGGGGCCGAGTGCAAGGTTTTACATTTGATTTTTTGTATATGTCATCGTATTGACGTCGCGCTTCATATAATAGACAGGATTGCCGTCCGTCTTACACATACGTTCGCTCACATCGTAGGCCACAGGATGGGAAAAACCAGGGGCCCAGACACTACGTCGCTTTGACTTAGTTTTGAAGTGACATTATGAGCAATATAATAGAAAGCTGAGGGTAGAAGCACGGAAGACAGCAGCGAATCATACAACAGCAACAAGTTTGGTAATTAAAACGTTTAGACGTTCTTTCTTTTTTTCATGTTGCATGGAAAATAAAAGCCTCAAAAGCGTCCGCAAATATAATCATCCGCAGCTCTATGAGCGAGAACAATCTCAAACTAGAAAAACAAGAAAAAACGATAGAAGTGATGAAAAACACAAGCCTGCGCGGCACACGCAGCACAATCACAGCGTAAGCTGGTGGAGCGGCTCAAGAGTAGCTCACATTTTGGCACCACGCACAACAGGGTCTTCGCGGCTAAGTCTCTTCGCCTCGTTTTGACGAGAACGATCTGAACTGACCGCCCGGCGTCGACGGTGAGCTGTGGCTTCTAATGCTCTCTGCATAACGTGTACCGGAGAGGTATCCAGAATACGTGGCACACATCTGACATCCCTTGACCCGTGGCATGGTACATTGTTGTTGTTGTTGATGATGATGATCATGATTGTTTATTGGAATCTTCAAAACGGGCTGGTGACAAATATTTACCTAGCCTGCTTGAGTGAACCAGGTCCAGTAATATGCAGCCTGCAATTGCTACATGGAACTTACATGTCGGGCACGCTGCGTTTGCAAGCATATTAGCTAGATGGCGCCACCATACTAGCGGAGGCTCGGGCCGCTCGGGATCGCGTTGATTGCGGGCCTCGTCTGAATCGCATCTCGTCCCCTGCGCCTGCGCATTCTGAATTTGCAGGCGCCTTATCTAAATGGCGCCACCATACTGGCGGAGGCTCGGGTCGTCTACGCCTGCATGCCTGCCTAGGGAGCGTTTATAGGGCATTTTTCCGCTGCCCGATAGCAAGCGCTTGCGTGGCTGAGTGGTAGACTGGCTCTCAACCAGCGGGCGCGGGTTCGATCCCGGCGGGAACCGGGTACATTTTTCGCATTTCCGGCGATAGCGGTTACGGTCACCAACTGCGGCGGCGGACACCATCGCGAACCTAAACGGCTATTGGAATGAGCCCATAACAGCTTACGCTGTAAAACGTGTCAATGACAAGCTTGATGGCTGTCAGGGGCGGACACTACGCTTCTGTTTTGTAAACCCGAATATAATGCCATGACAAGTCTGAAAAGTCAGGTTTCATTGAGCGCTTAAAGAAACACAGCCTATCAGTATTAAGCAGAAGTTCGCAGTACGTCATTAATGTTACTGCCTTCTACAGTAGCGCACGTCTAATCCAATTATGCCCTAAAACGGCCCAATGAGGTCTCAAATGACAATTTAGAGCGCGAGATAGATATAAGCACGCGCCATCGTCGGCTGTCAGTTGTGGCCTCGAGCGGCGCAAATAGACGAATTATGTTCGTAAGACTGCAACTCTCCTATCGCAGAAATTTCTTTCTACGTCGGCAGCTGCGACGACTGTTTAGATTTTGTCAATCGAGTTACGCTTACTTTTGGCGCAAGTACTGAAGTTAGCACCTGTGCTATCGTTACATACACGCCTTTTTCGACTACAGCCCTCGTCTTTGCAACGGTGGGCATTGGAAGCTTGCTGATATGAAAAGTTTTAGGTTTGTGAACACGCTTTTTCGTAAGATTTTACTTATACCAGAATTTTTTCGTAAGTTCGCTTAGTTAATTCCGCACCAGTTTAGTATACAATTCGAGATCTAACACTCTGGTCTAACTGCCCCTAAAAAAGTTCGTGACGCTGCACCTCGTGAACGCGGGTGACGTGCAAGCGTATGGGTGCGCCCACGAAGCTCTCGGCCCCCGGTGCGCCTAGATACCTACACAGCGCATTCGAGACAGGGCTGGAGCAGCCGCGCCATACGCAGCAACCGCCGGAGTAAAACGCAGATACTTTGTGGCCACACTGATTATTTAGACGGGTGTCCGTTCAACGCGAACAGAAGTAATCGAGCTCTTTTATTGACAGAAAGTGATGCCTTACTGGGGCATGCATGACCAAATGTGGCTATCGTCGTAGCTTCGTAAGTAGTTCATAGCTGCGCCCGTCCTTGTTCCATGGTCCGTTTGTTCGCGCAGTTAAACAATGTTCGCTTCCATAGTCATTTCTAACTTGTGTCTACTCATGATAACAGTTTTATTCATGTGTTTGAGACGTTACCCGAGACTTCACTTGAATTTTGGTGCCATAATGCCGGACGGTCGTCGGACTTTTCTACCCATGAGCCATCTAAGACGTTCGTCTTAATAACCTGAAGACGGACGTTTCTAGCCGGCTGAAGCTTTCTTACCTCTGGCACCTCCGTATGCTTTCTGGCGTCTTTTCATGCTTAGGAACGCCGAAAATGTATTCGAATATAGGTATTTACTTAGGAAGCTTCTGTTTACAGGATAAGACAAGAAACACAATTTCAGATGAAGTGTCTTACGTACTTATTGCTCCCCAAGTATGGATACATTAGTGTAGAGACGCTATATTCTAATTAAAGGGTGAGGTGATACAAACTGGGCATATGGTTATCCGGGTGACGGAGCCTTGAAGTGATCAACGAACAGGAGAAGCCTCATGCTAGAGCCAACGTTTCAACAAGATGACTAGTCTTCGGCAGGGCAACAACCTTTACGCGGACGTGCCTGACGCACGAATAGTACGCGACGATCACAGACTAAGTTGAAACAAAATTAGAAAAGAGGTACTACTGACGGAAATAATAAAGACATCATTATTAAAGAGTTCGGAGAACAAATTTCAGCGAAATGATTAGCGAAGTGATTAGTGATTAGGCCCTGACGTGCCTGACGTTGTTGTCCTGACGAGGACCTTTGTCGAAACGTTGGCTCCTGTCTTAGGCTTCTGTGTCTTGCCCACGGTCGATCACTGCAAGAGTGAGAGTCAATACTCTTGAATGCGTTTGATCGTGCGTTGCAGTAGCTTGTATGAACGGGCGGCCATCAATTGTGATGGGGAAGGTAATGATAGTGGTTCTTACGAGCTAGGGAGGTTGAATATGTGGTCCTATTGGCTACAGCACTTCCATTACTGACCCTCGATGATATCGCAGTGAACGGCTAAGAAAACAAATGTTGGTTGCTCGCGTTGCTTATGCATGAGCTTTTTTTAAAGATGAAAGCATTGTTTATATTTGTTCTAGTAGATGTTTGCAAGTGGCGTTGCACAGGATTATTGCTTTATTTATTACTTCAATGAGCGCAGGTCAGTGTGACAGTGCGCTCCGATACCGTCAAAATCAATATAAAGAGCTTGAAGAGCTCGATCAATTCACGAAAAATGTTTATAAACAACCATGGAGCGATTAGTGCTTCGTTCCTTGATTAATTAATTCATACACTGAAAATATGTTCGGTGGTCGATGATCTGACAGCGGTGCTTTGGGTTTAATTTCCATTTGATGATGATGAGCCACATTTATGGCGCGTAGCCACTAAGGGAAACAGGCCAGTAATGGGGTGGTAGGAGGTAGAAAACAAAATGAAAAACAACAAAAGGAAAGGTATAAGAAACAAGAATAGTACACGACGATCACAGACTAAGTTGAAAGAAAATTAGAAAAGAGGTACTACTGACGGAAAGAATAAAGACATCATTAATAAAGAGTTCGGAGAATAAATTTCAGCGAAATGATTAGTGAAGAGAAGTACATAAAGGTACACAAAATTAGCACGGTAATCATCCGAAATTACTAAAAAAGAAAGAAAAAAGAATCACACGCAACAAACATTAATGTGACTATAACCTAGTGTCGAGGCCCCAAATGATAGTATTACCGGAATATTTAACCCTAATGCAATCTTGCAAAGTGGAGCTTCGAGAAACCCTTTTCTCTAGTTAGAATATCGTCGGAAAGATAAAAAGAAGTTGTTGCGACGTTTCTTTCTTTCTTGTGGTGCTGCGCGGCGATTTTTCGTCGACGTCCCGAGGCAGCGCACGCTGGTCACGAGCAAAGAAGAAGAATAATCAAAGTGAGAGGACGGCGATGCTGTCCGCCTCGGAGGAGTCGCTGTTCCGCTCCATCGAGAAGCGGGCCAAGGACCCGCCAGGCCACGTGTACCGCTACCACCCGGTCGACCTGGTCATCCTGCTCGCATTCGTCATCTCCGTGCTGCTTGTCTTCGTCGGCTTCTATTACTTCGAGATACGCTTCCCGCTCGGCGGCATCTTCTGGCACGGCGTCACCGAGGAAGCCGGCAACGCCACCGACAGCGCCAACGAGACCACCACCGCGGCGCCCCCGACCAACGCCACCGAGGAGACCACGGCGGCCCAGCCCAAGATGCTTCGCCAGCTGGGCGACCGGATGTCGCCTCGCATGGAGCGTAGCGTCGAGCGACCGGTCTGCGACGACCGCAGCTGCAAGGCACTGGCGCGGTATGTGCGCGAGTCGCTCAAGCCGTCGGCCGACCCGTGCGGCAACTTCTACGAGTTCGTGTGCGGTCAGTGGTCTCAGCGAGACTCGCTGCGCCCGGGTGAGGCAATCGTCACCGAAGACAGCCTCCGGGCAAAGGCCATCGAAGAACTGCTGGTGGCGAAGCTGAAAGAAAGAAGCGCGCGCCTTCGCACGGACGGCAGTGGAGATGATTCTGTGCCCGAGGAGCTCCAAGACGAGTCGCAACGATGGATGCTCAAGGCGTTCGCCAACTGCCGTTCCGGCGTGAAGACCTCCCGAAAGGCCTTCCGCAACATCTTGGAACACCAGGGCCTGGGAGGATTTCCGTTCCACCGAGACCCGTCAAAGACGGCCGAAATGGCTGGTCGCGTGGCCAGAGCGTCCGGGGTGTCGCCTTTCGTCAGGGTGTCGCTCGACCAGGACATCAGGGAGGGCCGGCATGTCGTGAGGCTGTCGCCGTCCGAGCAGCTCTTGTTTAAGGACTTTTGGACTGTCAGCAACAGCCACGAGAAGTGGTACAGCGCCGCCGTTGCCAAGGCTACCTCGGGCGTGCCACTACCGACGCTGTTCAACGTCGAGAAAAAGCTGAGTGAGCTCGCTGCGGACTCTACCGGTGAACCCCTGCTGCTCAAGCTGTCAGATTTGAACAGCTTCCACAAGTGGAACTGGAAGGAGTTTCTCAGGGCCCTCTTTGACGGCGTGGCCAATGTTACCCGGAAAACGTACGTCCGCATGGAAACTGAGTCGTTCGCGAAAGGACTGGCGTCACTGCTGCGGTCGTTTCGAACAAAGGACATCGCTAACTTCCTCGGATACAAAGTCTACCTCAAGCACGCACCCTTGCTAGACAAGATGCGTCAGCTGGCCGCTATCTCTACGGCGACGCACCCAGGTTGGAATGAGTCGCTCAGTAGGGAAGTGACATGCCTGCGCATGCTTACAAACATCGAGCCCTTCATGCTCATGTTCCTGCACTGGGACGTCTTCAAGGCATCCATGGAGCCGTCAGTCGTCGAAAACATAGTGCAGAACGCCAAGAACACCATCCTCAACTTTGTCGAAGGCCTGTCGTGGCTCCAGCCTGCGTTCAAGAGCGCCTACGAGGACAGGCTCCAGAACACGACCTGCAAGTACCTGGTGCCCTTCTGGCTCACCAACGACGACAAGCGGCTGCGCTACGCGCGCACTGTGGCGGACCACGTGCACTACTCCGGCATCAACACCTTCGAACCGGTCATCCAGGCGGTGGAGAGGAACCGGCTCAAGGCCGTCGACGACTCCGGCTTCGATGTCTCGTGGGAGAGCCGACCCACGGAGACGGATCCCGTGTGGGCGAGCGAGGACACGCTCGAGTTCCCCATGGGCCTGTTCAGTCGCACCTACGAGGGCGACGCCTTTTGGCTCTACCACCTGCCGCGCGCTGGCGTAAAGGTGATGGCGGCACTGCTGGCAGCGCTCATCGAAACAGCCAAGGTGTCCGATCGGGCCGTCTACACGCGGCTGCTACGCGCCAAGGAGTGCCTTGACGACCACTACCTTCGCATGCCCGAGAGGCAGACTCCCGAGCAGCTGTCGACGACGAGGTGAGCGCCAGCCTTCTGGCCCATAACCTGAAACACTAGAAGCCCACGTGTTGCCTAAAGCTGAGCTTGGTACAAAGAGCGGGAATCTAAAGGGTCGTCGCTGTTAAACTAACACCAGCTTTAACAAAAACGTGATGCTAGCTATACGGAAAATCTGCTTGCGCAGGCGGTTTATGCACTTTGGCGGACACAGTTTTCGCAAAAAATTAGAATGATCAAACGTATAATAAACAAATAAATGCAAATTAATTTTTTTGCTGCAACGATTACGGTATGCATTTATATTTGCAAAGTCAAGACAATCGACTATATATGGTAGAAAATTGCGTCCGCCAAAGCACATATACCACCTATGCAAGCAGATTTTCTGCACCTAGCGTAGCGTTTTGATTAAAATTACTGTTAGCTTAACTTTGAAGATCTTTAATAAAGTATCTGTATGCCCTGGATGCATCGCATGCATTTGCAGAGCATGGCGTCGACGCAGTCGCTGAAATTCGTACAAACATACGCAAAGTGACCGGGTCGGAGGCGCCTCAAAATTTACACCCCACGCCTAGAACGTGTCTTAAATATATTGAATGTGCCTACCGCAATAATGAAGAAGAAAGGTGAAATGTTTATCAAAAGTACATGTGGGAATATGAATAACAAAGTGAACAGATACACTGCATAACGAAATAAAGGGTTTATGAGCCAAAACAAAGGGATTCGAGGGACTCGTTTTTAACAGCGAAGCTGTTTAAGCCAGCCGTAATGTGTGGTTCGTATCAAGAAACTGCTTCATGTAGCCATGGCAAACAGGAGGGCGGAGACACCCAGTAGGGCGGCGCGGCGCATGCGCACGCGGTCTCCTCCTCGCCAGCTGCCTTCCTTCTCGACCCCCGCCTCTCTTTTCTCCGCGGCATAAAAAGCCTCAATAACGGCTTATAGTAGAGTGCCTCGCCACCACTTAGGTTTCTCGTCGCATAGATCGCGTAGCCGATGTTAGAGACTTTCAAGGGCCACTTGAGAAACGCTAAATCAGTGCAGAGTCTGCAGACTGCTAAACTGTTCTTTATAAATCCTACTTTCGTTAATTTAGCGGTAAAAGAGGTTGACGCGGGAGAACGAAAAGTTAAAAGTGGAACACACGAACACACACAAAAAACACGCCCGTACCCACGCACGCCCGTACCCACGCACGCACGCACGCACGACCGCACGCACGCACGCACGCCACAAATGTTTAAAACAGAGTCGTCGCGTCGCAACCCTGCCTACTATGAGAAGGCGCTGTCCATGTGGAAGCAGAGCGCAATTTCCAGCATCACCTCGTCCACAGGCTAATTAACTATTTATTTAATTAAGCGGTTAGCCGTCCTTAACAAACATGCAGATATGAGAAACACCTTGCCGGGACGCTCCGTATTAATTTCGCGACCACCAAGGGGGATACGGCGCTGCGTTAGCCATGATGGAAAACGTATACTTGGAAGGCATTTTAGCGCAATCAGACAAGGACAAGCGGAAGACGTTGACCCCACGGTCTCCTTGGTTATCGCCGTGGTAGCGCAGTGGCTGTGGCCTTCTGCTGCTGATCACGAGGTCGCGGGTTGAATTCCAGGCCCGCGGGGGGCGCTTTTATATTGAGGAGAAATGGAGAAACACTCACGTACGTAGATTTAGCTACACGTTGAAGAATACCAGCTGCTCAAGATTAATCGTAAGCCCATCACTACGGCGTATGTGTTAGTCCCAGTGTTGCTTAGGCACGCTAAACTTCGTGAATCAATCGAACCAACAACCATGATCTCTCTTGTTCCAATGCATCCGAGGTGCCACAACAGCTTGATTTGGGCGAGTTGGTTCATACTAAACAACGTAGGTGCAGCGCAACAATTTTTGTAAAGAAACAAACAGACAGGAAAGAACGGTTTCAACTGAGTTTATATTGAAGAAATTCCAGTCCGTGTTTATATAGGGAAGAACCGGGTGCATGTCAACAATATGTGTGTTGACCGAGGAATGAAAACTCTTTTAAGAGAGGTGAAGTAAAGGTTGTTTCTCTTTATGGAAGCGACCGGAATTTCTTCAATAAACTTAGTTGAAAGACAGTGTTCTTTCCTGTCTCTTTGTTTTCTTCCAGAAATTGTTGAGCTGCGCCTACGTTATTTATCCTTGGTAAGCACCGGCAATACTTTGCTGGTGTAGTCACAACAAATAAACGCCTACATTCATGTACATTTTGTAGTCGTTATGGATCCAACCAACAATGCACGCGGTAAACCAGATTCTGGTTACTTTCACAAAACATGATGACCAGTGATTTCTAATCATGTGATGACCTGTACAGTGCCCAAAACATCCAAGCTACTTTCATTCAAAATAGTGATGAACCGGATACAGAGGCTCCTTCTATAACTAGCGCTGAAGTTAGAAGGGCCTTGAAAGAGATGACCAGGGGAAAAGCTGCTGGAGAAGATGGAATAACAGTAGATTTAATCAAAGATGGAGGAGATATCATGCTTGAAAAGCTTGCGGCCCTTTATACGCAATGCCTCACAACTTCATGTGTACCAGAGAGCTGGAAGAACGCCAACATTATACTAATCCATAAGAAGGGAGACCTTAAAAGAACTGAAGAATTATAGATCCATTAGCTTGCTTTCAGTATTGTATAAAATATTCACCAAGATAATTTCCAATAGAATCAGGGCAACACTTGACTTCAGCCACCCAAGAGAACAGGCTGGCTTCAGGAAGGGATATTCTACGATGGATCATAACCATGTCATAAACAAGGTAATCGAGAAATCTGCGCAGTACAATCAACCTCTCTACATGGCTTTCATAGATTATGAAAAGGCATTTGATTCAGTAGAGATACCAGCAGTCATAGAGGCATTGCGTAATCAAGGAGTACAGGAGGCATACGTGAATATCTTAGCAAACATCTACAAGGATTCCACAGCTACCTTGGTTCTCCACAAGAAAAGTAGAAAGTTACCTATCAAGAAAGGGGTCAGGCAAGGAGACACAATCTCTCCAATGCTATTCACTGCATGCTTAGAAGTATTCAAGCTCTTAGACTGGGAAGGCTTAGGAGTGAGGATCGACGGCGAATATCTCAGCAACCTTCGGTTTGCAGATGACATTGTCCCATTCAGCAACAATGGAGCCAAATTACAACAAATGATTGAGGACCTTAATCGAGAAAGGGTAAGAATTGGGTTGAAGATGAATATACAGAAGACAAAGATAATGTTCAATAGCCTGGCAAGGGAACAAGAATTCAGGATCGCCAGTCAGCCTCTAGAGTCTGTAAAGGAGTACGTTTACCTAGGTCAATTACTCACAGGGGACCCTGATCACGAGAAAGAAATTCACAGAAGAATAAAATTGGGTTGGAGTGCATACGGAAGGCATTACCAAATCCGGACTGGGAGCTTACCACTGTCGTTGAAAGGAAAAGTGTACAGTCATTGCATTCTACCGGTGCTAACATATGGGGCAGAAACTTGGAGGTTAACAAAGAAGCTCGAGAACAAGTTAAGGACCGCACAAAGAACGATGGAACGAAAAATCTTAGGACTAACGTTAAGAGACAGGAAGAGAGCGGTGTGGATCAGAGAACAAACGGGGATAGCCGATATTCTAGTTGAAATTAAGCGGAAGAAATGGAGCTGGGCAGGCCATGTAATGCGTTGGATGGATAACCGGTGGACCATTAGGGTTACAGAATGGATACCAAGAGAAGGGAAGCGCAGTCGAGGTCGGCAGAAAACCAGATGGGATTATGAAGTTAGGAAATTTGCAGGCGCAAGTTGGAATACGCTAGCGCAAGACAGGGGTAATTGGAGATCGCAGGGAGAGGCCTTCGTCCTGCAGTGGACATAAAATATAGGCTGATGATGATGATGATGATTTCTAATCGCATCGCCTTTGAAACGGAGTTGCGAAAAATAGCCTCGTAGCCTGCGTGACCTCCTCAGTTTTTACGATATACAGGGTGTTTCACTTAACTTGGGCCACACCTAAAAAATACGTAAATGCCACGTAGCTGGACAGAACCAAAGTAATGTTGTTTGCCGTTGCTTGGAGATACTGAGATTTCTTTTTGCTTTCCGCCTATTAAGGTAATTATTTCTAATTAAATAATCAACTTCTCAATTATTATAATTAGATGAAAAGTGCCAATGTGAAAATTGTGGAGCAACATGAGAAACTCCGGATACAGCTTTCTGTTGCTCCATACGTGCTACATAAGAGTTACTATCTATCTATCTATCTATCTATCTATCTATCTATCTATCTATCTATCTATCTATCTATCTATCTATCCTCTTACGCCGACCCTTGGGCCCAAGCTGTCTACCAGCTTGGGCCACTAGGTGTATGCTCGTAGTTGTGATGCCGTCATGGCCTTTCCACCATCCTCATTCCACCTTTGTCATGCGACTATAGTCATGCCGTCGTCGTGCGCCTACTACGCCGACCAAGTGGGCCAAGTTGTGCAATAGTTTGGGCCACTAGGTGTGTGCTCGTGGTGGTGATGCCATCGTGGTCATTGCATCGTCGTTATGTCAGCTTCGTCAATAGATTCTCGCCAGGTCGTCGTCGTCATACAGGCTTCCTGATACAGTCGTGGTTACGCCGTTGTCATACACTCATCAATCTGTCATTGTCATACAGTTGCCCTCATGTATTCGTTGTCATAACTTGGTCCTGATGCCGTCGCGGTCATTCTATCTTTGTCATTTTAACTTTGTCACCATACTCTCGTCATGCCGTCGTTATCATGCCATCATCGTCATACCATTGTCGTCATGCCATACCCGACACGCTATCATTTGACCCTCGTCATTCAGCCGTCAACGTTTCATCGACGTCGTTCCTTCGTAGTCATTGTATCGTAATTACGCTGTTGTCGTTCAATCGTGATTTCGCTGCCGTGATGAGCCATCATCGTTGTGTCGTCTTCAGACAACCGCCATGACGCATCTGTTGTCATAGCGTCATCATATGCTATCGTGATCGGGCAATCGTCGTGACTTCAGTGTCATCATCTGACTGTCGTCACGATGTCGTCGCCACGCCATCATCATCATAGAGGCTTCGAGGTACAGTCGTCGTGACGCCATTGTCGTCATACACTCGTCCTCATTCCATTGTCCTCATACCATTGTAGTTCCGTCGTCGTCATTGCGTCATCGTCATTCTAACTTCGACATCCGACTCTCGTCATATAGCGCATGTCCCGCCATCGTGGTTCTACCACTGTCCTGTCGTCGTCTTCCCGCTATCGTTTTACCATCGTCATCCCTTCAGTTACGTCACCCCATTGTCGTGATTTTGTCTTCGTCATACCACCTTCTTCGATCCATCGACGTCATTCCTTCTTTGTCATCGTGTCGTAATTATGCTGTCGTCATTAAACCGTGAGTATGCCACCGTTGTCATGCCATTGTCTTCATTGCGTAGTCGTCAGACAGTCGCTATCAGGCAACCGTTGTCATATAGCCGTCGCCATTTCATCTTCGTCGTAACGTCATCGTCAATACAGCTTTGTCATCCGGTCGTTGTCACACCATCGTCACACTCGTCGTCATCTAATTGTCCGCATGCCAGTGTCGTCATGCTGCCGAGGTTATATCACCGTCATTATTTAAGAATGGTAATCTCAATGTCATCATGCGCCGTTGTTGTCATACCGCCTTTGTCGTTCCACTGACGTCATTCCTTCTTCGTAATTCCATAATTGTCAGTGTGTCGGCGTCATGCAGGCGACGTCATGCCGCCATGCTCATGAGCGACCTTGGCAAGGGAACCATGGCAATATTGCAGGACACCGGATTATATCACACGTAGGCAAAGCAACAGAAGTCCCAGAATGACAAATGCAGATGTCAAATGAACTCGACTTCAGGAATACAGTGTCTCGCTACATTCCTCGAATGCCATTACCATCGACAGTGATCGTGACATGAGTTCTGCCGGAAATTTTTTACCAAAGTTAACTATGCTTGTAACGTTCCTCAGCCACATCTCTTCGTTGGATTTTCCCACCATTATGTAAACGTATTTTGCTTATCTCAACCACTGAACTGTTAACGCTCCCATATGTATAGAACCCCTTTACTTGTGGAAGCTGCACGTTCTGTACGATCCTGGATTGTTGAATATTTTGACATTCCATTACAACGTGCTCGTAACCTAAGGATTTTTTCGCCTCACATTGTTTGCGAATATTTGCTCCGGTATGTTTCTGTCCTCAGGCTGACAGCTTAGACCTCAAAAAGTAAAGCACTATCCCTAATGTTATCCTACATATGCTGTCCCAATTTTTTGCTTGCCGTCTTTATAAATATCCATGGACATTTCTGGTTCCAGGCTTCGCATCAAATTTACCGTCTTTGTTTCTTAGTCATCACTCCGCAACCAGGAGTGATGACTCCGGATTGTCTACTTATACATCCAATTACCCTGTACTTTGGTGCCGTATTTTTTGCCTCTGTGTATATTGCGTTTGCATTTATTAAATTCAGATATTTGTGCAGTTTAACCTCCTATTTCTTTTCATCTATGTTCGCGAATCTTTTCTCAACACCAATCGGGCTCTGCGTCATACACGCGCATTCTGCGCCACACACCATAAAAATAATAGGATCCTCGTGCCCTGCTCTTCATTTTCAGTATCGCATCCACACCGTCTCAGGAACATCAATTAACATGTTCCCTTCGCTACTACTCAGGTGAATGCTCGTATTATTTCGATCGCGTACTACCCTCGCCTGACTAGTGTGTGTCGACCTGGGATATTTCAACAAGAACCCTTCACCGTACGCGAGCAGTTGTGCACCCCATCCTTATGAAAGTATCCAATTGCCGGTAATCAAGCGGGTGACTTTAAGCTCAGCAGCAAAACGCCGTAGCCACTGCGCCACCGCTGTGGCTGCAGGTTGTGTTATCATTAACACACGTCGGCCGCAATTTACGGGTGCAAACACCTTGAGATGACGGACACGGCGAGTGTGCGCAACCCTGCATGTCAATTAACTCTATTGAATAGAACATCCCCCTGACCGGTCCATGGAGAAAGAAGCCGCCACCACAATATTTCCATCATATACGTACGCGCTGGTGGCGCGTAGTTTAATTTGCGCACTTGTAGAAATTTCCTAAGATTTTTACTGGAGGTATTTAGAAATAAACACTTCTAGTTCATCGTTTCTGTCGTAGCACAAGCCACGGCAGACCGCCATACCTTTATTTACCAGGCGTATTAGCGTGAGTAAGCAGCTGGTGCACCATTCCGGAGTTATGACGCTGAAAAAAGGTGATTGCTGCCAAGCCAATCCAAAGCTGCTAGCCAGCCAAGTGCATCAGTGGCGTAGCCAGAAATATTGTTCGGGGGGGCTCAGGTTGCAGCGCGGCCTCCTCCTTATAGCATTTGTCGAGGGATCAAATGCATGAATAATAACTGCATTGCCAATTCCATTGTATATTAGATGCTGCAAACGAATTATTGAACGCTATGCACTGTCCATTAAAATATGTATGTTGTCATAAAAGAATAAATTCGTATGCCCCAAAAATTGTGGCAGAAATAACTGATATCAATGCTTCCGCGTTTTTTTGTCTAATTAATAAGTAAAGAAAACATCACATGAACTTTAGAACTATTGACCCTTTTCGCGGAGCAGTGTGTTTTAGAGAAACGAGATAGCGCTCACGGCGGCGCGCCATACCTCTCCTCAGCGACCGCGCACGAATACGAAACCATTACCGCTTTTACCTTGCTTCTGTGCGATCAGCTGTCGGAAATGCAACTGAGTTTTCACTAATACACTGTGCTCCAATCATGCTAGATTGAATAATGTGGATTGAAGACGTATGAGTAGTTGGCTCCAAAAATAGTGACTGGCATGTTAGGGAATAGAATGAATCTGTGTGGCGAAGTTCGCGGACCGCTGCTGCAACTGTCCGAACGTGTTACCGGCACTTCGTGATGTACCGCTTTCCTCGAGGGTACAGAAATTTGCTCATCCGCCAGCCTTGTATCGCTAACCTTCAAAGAAAGGGCTTCATCCCCAGAACGTCGGCAATAATGAGTACCACTCGTTAAACAATGACAAAGGGAGTAGCGCCGCTTCCTGTCATAGTAAGTTTCGCGCACGTTATCTATACACATCTGTCCAAATGGCAGGAAAACTTACGCCCACTCTATCGCCGACGTATCAAGAATAAGTGAATGAACTCACACTTGAATATATGGGCACTGTATACACACAATAAATGGCGGACTACACCTATGGCGAACCAATGGTCGAAGCTGAATGTTTCGTGATGGTCCGCAAGAGTAAGCAAGTTACTAGCTGTAATATATATTTGCTACAAGGTATTACAATGTAAAAAACAGCTACGTTTCAAGCCTTGTGCGCTGCAAGAGCAAATCTATCGGATTCGGAACTGAGCACACCCGCGAGTGATTAGGCAGAAAATAATCAGAAAGTGGCCGCACCGAGGAACTTCACTGAGTCAGAAACTGACAAGCCACTTGCTTCAAAATATTTGCCGAATAAAGAACAAAGAGCTAAACACACTAAGGCTGACTGAATTCATAATCGGAAAGCTTGGAATGCATATTTATCCCCGCTTTTAGAACAAGCACCATATACGCTGCTTATGCCATTTGGACATAGATTAATCAGCTCCGAAAGCACTTTTGCATGCTCTCTGAAGCTGTGATCAAAGCTTCGTGTCGTCCATCTAGTCACCGTCTATGATATCTCCGAAAACAGAGGTTTTCTAAGCCGCGCCGGCGTCATACACTTCCATTGTAAACAAGGAGGCAACGGAGGCAGTTGAGGCAAGCAATGGATGTGTCACCACGTGATCAAATATGGCAGCGCAACAGGATTGCTGCGAAAAGGGTCAATATCAGTTCTAAACCAGCAAAGCAGTGCATGCAGCTTATATGAAAAACGTAAAGGCCATGAAATGAATAAGTTGAGGACAAATATTTTGATGAATCTTTGTCATTCAATAACCTTGTTTACATTTTTCTACATATGCAACGGCCAGGAAGAAACCTCAATGACGCTATCCCTCGTTGCAATCGATTGCGCAGGAGCAGCTGTAACTCGTCGTGTATTGTAATTACACCGAGATAATACTCGCAGCAGTGAGTACAAATAAAAAGTGGGAGTTCTGCAAAATATATATTAGAAATTGCGAAGATAGAATGGAATATACAAATGCGAAGATACAACTCGTTAAAGGGCAAAAAAAGAGTCGCTGGAAACAAAAGTTCACTGCTTGTATACACAAAACCTCGCAATAAGATATTTCAAAATACGTATGAATCTCCAATAAATCTACGTATTTAAGCAAACGTCAGTGTATATAATGCGTCAAATAAGACAAATAAACATGTTGCTCAGTCACACATAGTAAAATTTCCGCACAGAAAGACAGATGATCTAGGCAAGAACATAACTATGATCGCAGAAATTGTGATATGTACTTGGGCCATGCAGCGGTCGCGACAGCGCTATGTGGGTAGAATAATAGAGGAATAATGCATAAATCAGTACGAAAATGTGTAATTTAACTGCCTGCACAACGCCAAGAATTATTCTGCACCCAAAATTAAAGGAGGGTATTCCTTCGTTTCAAAAAAGAAATTAAAGCAGGTAGCTGAAAATGAAAGAAAAGGACAAGCGAAGGCCACAGATGATGTGGCAAGTTGAAGTACCCAATATCCGAGTGTGTTTTTGGCGAACGCCGCGTGGGCCGGGCTTTCAATGAGCAAGGTCGGTCAAAATTGGTTATTGGTATTCTCGTAATTTTTGTATTCGCGTGATAATTATGATCATGATGCTAACTGCTAGAATAAACGGCGAAAATTTCTGCGGTTTTAAAAGCTAATGAACGGTCATACGTTTTCATAATTAAGAACTTATGGACCTGAAGGAACAGTGCTTTTTACTTGCATTGATTTTTGCTGCTTCGCTATCTAAAGGACAAACTGCTCTCGGCGGGAAAGTTGAGCGAAGCGGTCAATGACTTCGGACACGTTGATGCCGACGTCTCTGTGGCTGTATGTCTGCCCGTCTCTGTGGCGCCAGCCTAACCATGCGTTCCACAGACATTGTATAGCGCAAGTAGTTTTTTAGTAAACTCTTGTTAAAAAAATATTCTGTCTGCGCTGGCAGTGGTCACTGGAAGGGTGACTAGAAGCTGCAGCAATATTTACACATTTACATAGAACCTGCTGTCGCAATGAGAGATGGGCATCTATTCCGGTGCTAAAACCTAAAACACTCCCTTGATGTCGTTGGCATACTTGTTTAGGTACCTTGCAGAAACAGTAGGCTGTTCGATTCCAGCGATGTCCGTCGTTTCGTCAGAAAGTATGGAGAAACAGCCTGCTTTTGAATCTAGGCTTTCTTGGATAATGTCACCGCATATTTCTATAATTTGGTTTTGTGCGTCTGGGCTTAAATACGAGGCATTACTGGGGCAACTTTCCAAATGGTTCTTCAGATATGTATCTCCACAATCAGCTCGCATGCAAAGAAGCACTCTGAAAATGCCTGTATTTTCAGCAGGGGCATTGCTTAAATCCATAGGGCCCCTGTCCCTGTGGCAACGGAGAGCCAGACCTTGTCGCCCGTAAAAAAAACAATTATCAATAATAGGTCGTTTACTTTCTTCTGTTTTCTCATATTTTACTTTGCCTGCCCTGGTCCAGCTGATCAATCACATTCTGCACGCTTCCTGAAAATGTTTGGAGAAAATTATCAGCTGCTAGCTGACAGTCACGCTGATATTTAGTATTTTCGTGTGTGTGGGAGATTGCGAGCGCGCGCTTCCATTTATGGAACGGCTTGGACACGAGCGTTCCAGTGCGCGCATGTTGGCCCAAGTTTATAAGAACATTAACCCCATAAAGTTCTAGAATTGAAAGTCTTTTAAAGCATGCCTTTGGAAATGTCAGCGCACCTTTCGCGTCAAAAATTTATGAGAACTTTATACCCATAAAGTTTCGTAATTGAAATCCATGCGCTCTGTATATTCCGCGGCCGCTGCGAGATGCCGCAACGCGCCCACTCGCTATCGAAAAGCCGTTGAAAGTTTGTTACGTGACTCCAGGTGCAAGGGCGTTGTCACGAAATCCAGCCCGAGTTCGCAATGTTCGTGCCGAAATGTCTTTTCGAGCATGAAAAAGACATTGTAGACAAAATCCAGATTGATTGCCGGCGTCGGTGGTAGTTTTGGTCGGTGGTGCATGCCCGCACGAAAAAATTTCGGGGGGGGGGGGGGGGGGGGCTGAAGCCCCATCAGCCCCAACAAACCGAGACCAATGGCTTATATATTTTTCACGCAAGAACTTAGACTGCAGCACTGCATACCTACTTTTCCAAGCCGTTCATACCGGGAAGATGTTTACATGCATGTTGTTTTCTGAAAGCGAGTTTAAAGGAAGTTGCAGGTATGTTTCACTTCGTGAACGAGAGTTACGCGCAAGTGTGTATGGACGCCGCGAACAGCGAGCACCGCAGCGTCGAAGCACAAACGGAAAGGGCGCGGCTATCCTCCTCTCCACCGCCAGGCGCCTTCATCCTCCGGCGCTCGCTTCCCTCGCGGTGACAAACAATTTCGCGATTTCACAGACGGGGCATGTACGTTTGCGCGGAAAATACCTAATCGAGTACACTAATTGATTAGGCGACATTATCAACTCAGGTGTACGTTACACTCGTTAAATTGTTGCGAAGCCTAATTTTCATGTTAATATTGTCACGTTGTAGTAGCGGTGAATTGCAACGCTCTGTAAACACTGTGAGTCACGAATCTGGCGGAACTCAAATAGGCGCTCAAAGCACAACGATATCGGCGAGCACAGTCTTCGGTCATCGAAATCTGATCTTCGGGTCAAGTGCGCTACCTATTTATACATGACACACCTACAGCCTCCCGCATTTTATTGCGATAGCAATTATATGGACACTTCAACCGGATTTCTGCCGTTGCCGTCGACGTCGCCGTGAGGTTCTCTATATTTAAAATCTTCGCCGCGCGCCGTATGCCCGAGCGGAAGCGTGCGGGTACGCGCGCTATCACGGAGAGCGAACGCACTCAATCACCCACGCGCAAGCGAGGAAGCGGGAAGCCAGCGCCGGAGGGAGCGCGGGGGGGGGGGGGGGGGCGCACTTCTACTCTGCCAACAACCGCGCTCGTCGCTCGCCCGCACAGTCTCTTATCTCTACACGGCTCTGACCTTTATGCGCCGTGCATTCGCCGCTCACCGTTGAAGCGATAGACCGCACGTACCTTCACCCGCTGCGGCGTATGCGCTCGCTGCCAGCGTTTTGACCGTCGTTGTCTGCAGTCATTCAGTGGGATCTATTCATGTTTGTTTGTGCGCGCTCACACCACGCTTGTTCATTCAGTTAGTAATAGTCAGGCCACATTTTCCAACGCACGCTACACATGCAATGCTGCCCGGATCGGCAGTGCAGCACTACAGGTGTGTCCCTTCGCACGCGCTGCCCATGGGAAGCGCTTCTCATCAACACCACCCTTTCACACGCGCCTTCTCGTGGTCATCGAGTCTCTCTTCATGTCGGCCTACTTACGCGGCAGCACACCTGCTTACTTAATCAGCTCATGTTTACTACAATTCATATTGCTACCAAAGCCGCTCACCTTACTTCGTATGACATTGCTGTGTTGCTATCGCATTCATTGCTTCGCCCTTAGGGCGAAACTGTGACATTTTTGCTATATCGCGCGAGCGTCCATCACGCGTCAGTTTAGTATACCTTTAAGCGGCGATAATCAGCGAGACCGGCAGAAGTACTATCAAGTGCACTAAGTACTTGTCTGTGCAAGAGTCGTCTAATCAGATGTTCTTTTAGGACGACATACGACCATATTATAGCGTTCTCGCACAATATAGCTAAAAAATGCGGGAGGCTGTACAAGCCAGCGCAATAATTGCTGCTCGCATGCCTTCCCGTATTTACACCACTCTTCGCGTCGAGCACGCAATATGGGCCGGTATTTTCGGACGACCACTTTCGTCGATACCATCACTTTCGCGTGGCGCAGTACACAGCGCGTTGAATGATTCGAGAGGTTTTGCTCAACCAGCCAATGAGACCAGCCGGCTTCGCCCAGCCAGCCAATGAGCGCGCAATGAAAGTTATATCTTTGAGAGCGATCGTCCGAGATACGTCCCCCGATTAGATGAGATCCTTTCGCTAACGTGGCGACCGCAGTCCGGTAGGAGCTGAATGCGAAAAAAAAAATCGCAGAGACACTTATAGCATTTGGAGACCTCCGAACGTCTTGAACGCACTCATTTTATACACTCATTAGGCCTTCGAGCCATCCTACAATAAATACATTTTTATCATCATCATACACTCATGACATGGCGCCATTGGCTGCGATGTCGCGTTCCCAGTGACGCACGCACTTTTCTCACCTTTAGCCTGCTAAAACCGTGGAGCCAGCCAGGCGCCGGGGAAGCGGAGGCCCGAGTTTTATTCCAAGCCGACAGTACCAATGTTCTTTTCAAAGGCGTTAATTAACTTTTTTTTACAGTAATCCCCCCCCCCCCCTCTCCCCGAGAAGTTTGAGGTCAATTGGAGCGTTTTTTGACGTGTTTTTAATCTTTGCGCCGTCGATCATATTTAGTACCATCTTTCGGTCACGCCGATAGATTTTCGCGTAATGGGGCATTTAATGCTTTTGCATTAAAACGCTCGTGAACCGTGCATTGGGTGCATGTTAAAGAACCCCAAGTGGTCAAAATTAATCCGGAGTCCCTCACTACGGCGTGCCTCATATCATAAAGTGGTTTTGACACTTAATATACCAGAATTTAATAAATGTATATTCATTTGGCTGTAGAATCGGCAACAACATTCAGGACAGTTTCGATACATGTAGGCGCGTCTTGCGTTGAACAATAACGTTGTGACAGAGCTTAGCCGGTGAAAAGCCTTTTTGGCAGTGATTAGCGGATGAAAACTGGTCACCAGAAAAAGATAAACAATCTGCGCATGTCAATTCCCCCTTCTAAAAAGCATCGATCACCCCGATGCTGCGAACAGAACTTGAAAGGAAAAAAACAAAGCCCCATTCTTAAAGAAAGATGGTTTAACGCGAAGCTTTCTCCCATGCAAACTGAATCAAAGTCAAAGTCAAAAGCCAACGACCACGCAACCAAACCAAGAAATGCTGAGCGACCCGATGCTATGCATATGTGATTTGATTACTTGTTAAGGATTGTATTTTTTGAACCTTGAACTTGAATGAGGACACATTTCGCTAAGTTGCGTAACCTTTATTTTAGATCATGTAGCTGTTGATTACACGCACACACTCACACTCTCACGGACGACTGTGCACTTGCACAGTATAGCCTTGTGATCGCTGTGGTAGACGGTCAGAGGCTCTGCCGTTGCCGATACACGGGATCGGCCTTACGGGCACGATCGCGCTCGCGCTTACATTGGCGGTCGGGAATGGGTTGTGTGACGCGCGTAATTCAGATATATATACAGTTCGTCTGGGTAACGTGGTGTGGCAGTTGCCATTGTTCTTATGGGTACAATTGCGAATGTGAACTGTAGTGTTGTACGATACGTATGTCGTACGCCGTTGTGCCATTGTGTGCGCAGATGCGCAGATAGTTCGATTGTGTAAGTTGGCTTTCCTGCAGTGTGTTTTCTGCGCTCCCGGATGAATCAGTGAAATATCGGAAGCTTCGCTTTAAAAGGTACACCCATGAGCAAAAGTATACGGAACACGGGAGCGCGTGTCAAACTAAAGTCCCTATATAAGAAAAGTACGGCGGCCGCATTTCGATGGGGGCGAAATGCGGAAAGACCCGTGTACTTAGATTTAAGTGCACGTTAAAGAACCCCAGGTGGTCGAAATTTCCGGAGTCCCTCACTACGGCGTGCCTCATAATCATAAGGTGGTTTTGGCACGTAAAACCCCATAATTTAATTTTTTAAATAAGAAAAGTACCGCCATCTACTCTTTCCTCCGCCGCCTCCTCTTCTAAAGCGCTTGATTTTTTCTTTACTTTTTGCTTGCGAAAGCCAAGTCGACGGTGGCGCACCTAGAAAGTCCAGGTTGAAGCTTTCACGCCGAGCGCGCGCCGCCGCCGCCGCCGGCGACTGTGGTTGCGCAGAGGACTTTCAACATAGCTCTGAGGCGGAAAAAAGAGAAAATATAAAGTGAAAAGCGCGCGCTATCATCGTCCAATCGGAGATACAGGAGAGAGAGAAGCGGCGTTTATCAAAGGATGGCGGGACTTTTCTTATATAGGGACCTTATGTCAAACTAAAGCCGCTATATTTATAAAAGTAGCGCCATTCTTAGATCTTGCCGCCACCGCGCTCACCCCTGCGCTTCCTCCTCGCCCTCTCTTAGCCGCCTCCTGTTGCCCCAGCCTCCTCCGCTCCCCCATTGGCCAATCCGTGTCACGTGGAAGTTCGCGTCGCGCTTATTCACGCTTTTCTACATTTTTTCTTTCCAGCGCGCTCCGACCGCCATTCTCGGGCCTGTGCGACGAAAGTGCTGTACGCACAAAGTGATCAAACGTGTTAGGGACAAGAACTTCGTTGTGATGACATGCTGCTGCGCCTGAATTAGCCGCAACCGACAAGGCGCGGGCTAAATGCTTTTTTTGTTTGCCATCCGGTGAGCGCAAACGCTTGCTGCACACTTGGTATTTGCGCCGTCTCGCATCGTCGCGTTGCTACTGCCAAAACGGCATTATTAAGGCCAGTTACTGACTGACGAAGCAAAATCGCACCTCAATAACTGCTCCACAGGGCGCGATCTAAGTTTCGCGCGGATTTCCTCTGGTAGCGCGTTAGCTGTCGTCTGCCACGGCAGGCCCGACGGACGCGGCGCCACTGTCGATATCGCGCCTCGATCTCGCTGGCCGCGCCGAGCGCGACAGCGTAACGGAGGAGGAGGGAAGCGGATGGCGCTACTTTTTATATATAGGGGTTTTATGTCAAACTGCATTGACGCGCTGTCTACGACGAGGCGCCTGCTGCCGAGAGTGCCGCTATAGAGCAGCGGTGCGCATGCGCGTCCCATCATATCCCCTGGCCTGACATGTAGCTTTGCCTGAGGTAGTTACGGTGCGCGTCGACTAAATGTCAACTGGGTGTCAATGCCGTTTCCGATAATCGAACGCCGCTGAAAGAAACAAGGCATTTTGCGCGAGTCATCGAGAGACGTCAGAGAAGGCGATGCGTCATGCGATAACCAGAAAGAAGTAAATAAATCCAAGCGCGGCGCGCGCGCGAGCCACTCCAAGCGCACTTTTTCGTCTAGTTTTTTTTTCCTTCCCCCCTTCCTTTAACCTTTAACCGCCGGCCGTAGTGGGTAAGCGCCACGGATGAGGATCAAGCAAGCTAGCAAACTGCTGCCTAAAATAGCGGCGGGGAGGCGACGGAGCAGAGGCAGCAACACCCAGTTGACATTTAGTCGACGAGCACCGTAACCACCTCAGGCAAAGCTACATCTCAGGCCAGGGGATATGATAGGACGCGCATGCGCACCGCTGCTCTAGCGGCCCTCTCGACAGCAAGCGCCGCGTCAGGTAGACGGCGCCTCGATGCAGTTTGACACGCGCTCCCGTGGTCCGTATACTTTTGCTCACGGGTGTACACGTAACAACTTTGGGCGAGTTGTAGCAGCATGATATGGCGTGAGTAGCGCACGAAACATGAAGAGAAAACAGACGGGTTCCTTGTTTGTCGTACGCCACCACTACACCAAATCTAATGCAGAGTTTAAACTGTCTAGTTGAGTGCCGAAAACGATGGGCATTCATAAAGAAATGTGTGATCAAGAATAACACGTGCCGCCGTTTGGTTGACTGCTCGATTAAATGTGCTGTTTGACGCGTGGCATCGCCAACTTCTCGCAAATGTCTCGCAGGGCGCTGCGGAACGAGGCCGTGGAGAACATGGCGCTACCACTGGCCCTCTCCCTCTACCGGTCGTACGTGGATCCCCAGAACGGCGTGGCTCTCGAAGGGCTGCAGGCCTACAGCCCGGATCAGCTGTTCTTCATCAACTACGCCCTGGGCCGCTGCGAGGCGGTAGACTCCCGCTACGCCTGGCAGCGATTGCGCTACGGCACGTCGCCGCCTGCCGCGTATCGGGTGAACGGACCGCTTAGGAACTTTGCCGGCTTCGCCCAGGCGTTCAGTTGTCCGCTCGGCTCGTACATGAATCCGAAGAGAAAGTGCGACGTCTGGAAGGGCTAGTGCATGGGCAGCGCTCTTCTGGGTGACCGCCGTGTGGTACGGCAGCTTGTTGACTCGCCGTCTGCTGTCTTTTTTTTCATGCCTTTTTTTCTTTTCCCCATTTTTTTCTTTTTGTTTGCCATCTGGAAACAAGCGTTCCTTCCTGTTGAGTTTCCTCGATGTGGTTCATTCGAAGCTTCTGAAGGTTCCCGAAGAATAAGGCATTCGAATAACTAGGAATGAGCGACTTCACCTGTCAATTAGTTTACAAGCAGACGTGTTAGACAATAGCATACATTTGAGTGGGTATCGTCTGATGGGCTCCAAAATCTGGCCAAGCTACGGTCTCGGGGCGTCCGCTTCCACAGCGTCTACCATGATTGCATAACCTGGAAGGGCCCAGCCAGCCTACTTCGATCCAAATTCTGCCTCGCTACTTGCTACCCTTCGTGACGGCAATGATACACGGTAAACTAAGCCGTCGCTTAGTTTCATCTCACGCTGAGGTTAAAGTATTAGCAATGTTTTTTCAGTATTATTCAGATCAGCTTTCTGTTTTGAAGCTATTAGGCATAATGAGATATTAAAGAGCCCCGAAAGTGTAATAATTTGTAACTAAAAGGTGGCGTCACAGCATTTAGCTTTGGTCATGCGCTGACGATGTGGAGTGCTCTAAAACCGCAATTATTTCCTGCATCATTGGCTTATTTTTGCCCTCGAGTGCAGTACACAATGATAGTGTGCTAAAGCCTCGATCTCCGAACATGACTGCCTCGGTTCGACGGACAGGCCGTACGAGTGTATCAAGGCAGGTAATCTCACAGAACTTAGGCGATCTAGTGGCGTTGCACCTCTTGTCGGTTTTCGCAACTCTCGCACTGCGATGTCGTTCTGGAACGTTGACGCGAGTTCGGCTGGTACGCTCAGCCTCATCCTGTGAGGTTCAGGATCCGGCTGCGCTGGAGCAGGGGACTAGAGTGATCAGCCGAATGAACGTTAGTGCATGCATAAGGCTGAAATCGACCGCTCCGCATTAGTTTTGAATACCTCGGCTACACACCGCAGTACACAGGCGGCCATTTGTCTAGCTTTAAGTATCGCTGCTTCTCTGAGAGAAAATGGGCGATAGAGGGTGATGGAGATGGGAGCATGCAAGAAAACTGTGCAACCACAATCGACAGTGATTGTTAATGTAAGCGAGTGGCTGAACGTTTCTAGGAAGCTATTCGCTTTAATAAAGGAAGGGTGCGCTTAAGGCGTACATTGGTTGCAGCGAGGACATGTAGGCAGCGCCTGTTGTTTCCATTACGCAGTTCCGTAGAGAGAACAGAGCCGTAGTCAGCACTACTGTAGCGGTGCCGGAACCCTCCCCTGCAGCAACCAGAGGGGGAGAGGGCGGTGGTACAAGAGAGTACCAGAGTCCTTCCCGAACACTGCACCAGGGCGTGTAAACCTACAGACACCCCAAAGCCGTCGTGCACCAGCAAGTGCTGGTAGGCCGGCTATTCGCTTACACGCTAACTCTGTTGCGCTTAACACACGATGTCACGAAGGCATGTCTACAGCGGAGTTTAGGTCTACAACCTCCGCAACATCCGTAGATGTTCAATGAAATTTGACGAAACATTTATTTTACCATTGTAAATGCCGTATGTGTTTCCACTAAGGCTGCGAAACATTTTATTGCGATAACAATTATATGGACACTCCAAGCGGATTTTTGCCGTCGGCGTTGTCGTCGCCGTGAGGTTCCGTATAAAGTCCAAGGACGATAAAATCGTCGCCACGCGCCGTAAGCGGTATGTGCTAGTGAAAGCGCGCGAGGGACGCGCGCTTTCACGGAGAGCGAATGCACGGCGGAGAGCAAACCTAACGTCGTCCGTAGTGCGAAAGGCCGTGGGGAGATGGGCGGCACCAAATGCGTATCTGCGGCACTAAATGCGCATCTTGCGACCGGGCGCAAGGAGAACTGTCAACTCAATCTCCCACGCGAAAGGATTACAGCGGGAAGGCAGCGCGGGAGGTAGAGGTTGCGGCTTCTGCTCTGCGAGCAACTTGCACTATGCTCGGCAGCCGGGCGGTCGCACACAGCTCCTACCTTTGTATGCGCTGTGCTTTCGCCGCTCAGTTTCGGTTGAAACGATAGACCACACGAACCTTCGGTCGATGCTGATGCCGCGCTTGCGCACGCCAACGTTTTGACAGTGGTTGTCTGCGGTCGTCGAGTGTGTTCTATTAATGTTTGCTTGTGCGCGCTGCCACCAGGCTTGTTAATTCAGTTAGTAAGCGAATGTGTCCATGTTTATGCCGCCGATAAAACTACTATCCTTACTCTGTATAGCTCTCTACTGATTTGCTATCACAACTGATGCTTCGCCTTTCGGGCGAAACTGGGTCTTTTCCTTTTTTTGTGGTCGCCTGTGGCAAGTGGCACAATTACAGCCCTTAAGCTGCATTGCTAACAGGGGATATTGTCTTCAGGAGAACTGAAAATGAATAATTCACGAAATGCTAGTTAACTAATTAACTTTCTAAATCATTACGTTAGTACACATTGCAATTGACAAATTGTAGCCGGTGAGAGGGCAAGGCATATTCTATGTATTTTCGAGATATGCGCCATATAACTTGCGGTAAGTATGCACTGTTGTTCCACTTACTTGAAAAAAAAAACCCGCCGTTTTATGCAATGAAGCACAAAATTAGCTGCACCGCCGATGTATTGTCTCGTTAAGGTATTGTTATCTCAAAGCATTGAGAGTTGAGCGAGTCAGTATGAATTTGTGATGGCTACACAGCGCAAGGAAAACACTTACACGGGAGAAAATAGGACAGGAAAATGCGCTGACATTAAACTGAAATTTATTGTCATGTGCGAAAATATACACGGAAAATATCGCCAAGATTACACAGAGAAACTTTGGAAACAACAAGCAAGGACCAGCGAAAAATAGGCGAAAAGAAGCAATGTAGTCTCTAACAATGCCACTTCCTTCGGCAACAAGCCAGTGCTTTGTCCGGCACTTTCTTTCTTCGTGTTAGTATTTCCTTTGCTCTGTGTAATATCTCCAATATGGTGTCATACTGAGATTCGTTACAAGTGCATCTGCATTGCGAACACTCCGTCTACAATTTGTTAATTGCGATATAAGCCGTTATAGAGTTAATTAGTAAATTGTGCTATGTATTTAGTATGTATTTAGTATATAGTCAACCATGTATTTCAATTTTTTGCGCAAATAATGTCCGCCGCATTGAGTAAGATAGCTAAAGGTCTAAAATTGTGCTATATTACAGAAGTGATCTTTTAAATTATTTGCAGTCTTCGCACAAACACCCAGTATATAGGGTCCTTCGGTTGCCGGGTGTGTATTTTAAAATTAGGGTGGTAAAATCGGGTGCTACCTTTTCAGTAGAAAACCTGGGAGAAATCGTGTTTTCTTTTGTCAGTCGGGATTCTTGTGGTAACTTTGTGGTTACCTGTGCTAACAACACAGGTAGTGGCCTTTTGGGCACAGACGTACAATTGAACCTAGCGAAATCACTCACAGAAACACGTATTGACCCATTAAGGCCCAGCGTACTTTAAAAGTATAGTACCATTTTCGTCGGTAAATAAAGCAGAAACACGCTGTGTTCCTTAGTACGCCGTTTTGCTAAGAAGGGCCCTGCCGCGACGACCACACTGTGGTTTTTTGTCAGCTGCATGACTCATTTGATCTCTTCATCGCCAAAATTGGAGAAGTGCTGAACATAGCAAGGTGCTGCTGTACATGCCCCTTCTCAATTTTTTTGAAGCATAGCACGTGCTTCTGTAGGCTGAGGTTTATGTGGACGTTTTGGAATATAATGGGCTAAACGATGAATGCATGACATTCCATATGCTATACGTATTTATAGCATTGGAAGAAAATGATTGCAGGTGTACTTTGTAAAAGTACACCGAGCCTACGTGTATGCTAGAGAGGTGTGCTTATTCTCGAAGCACACACGATAGCTTTTTACCTGTATTACGACAAAATATGTTTTGCTGACTACAAGAACTTCAGAGACCATTGCAGGTACACAATATATTAAGGATTACATCAACATTGCTATCATTCCTCCTGGTTCCTTTCTTGCTGCCGACAAAGAGGACGACGCTCTTATCTTATCAGTCAACAAAATAGCGAGCAGCGTTAGAGTAAGTTTAGATAAAGACCATTTAGATATCATATGAAGTTTATTTAAAAACAGATACTTTATGCATGATTTTATTACAAATTGCAAAATAGGTGGGAGGAAGCGGAAAACAACAAAGACTATATATATACCTATGCCAATCGAGATGAGTTATGCAATGAAAATAGGGCAACCCACGGGCGCTCCTGATGAGTAGCATGGCGTCTTGCGTGGATAGGGATTTTCTGAAGCCTATGAGACTGTGGCGGAATAGGCCGTTTTCTTCAATGTGCTCTCCAATTCTATTGTGGATGGCATGTTCCGCGACCTTCCCGAGGCACGACGTAAGGAAGATGGGCCTCAGATTCTCTGCATGGAGTGGTTTTCCGGGTTTGGGGATGAGGACTACATTGGCAGTTCGCCATTCGTCCGGCACCCGGCCTTCAGCCCATACCTCGTTAATTTTGTTCGTAATAATGTGTATGGCTTTGTCATCTAGATTTCTGAGTAGTTTGTTTGTTAGTCCGTCTGGGCCGGGGGCCGAGCGTCCGTTTAGCTAAGTCGTGAAGGGCGTGCACAATCTCCGAAACTTCGAAAGGACGATCCAGCGAGAGTTGAGATGTCCCCTTGTACTGGCGTGTCGGGTCTTCCCACGGTACAGATTTGCGCTCTACCGGCAGGTAGATGTCTGCCAGGGAGTCAGCAAAGTCCCGCGGACTCGTGCCTTCTTTCGTGTGAAGATGAACGAGCCTTTCAATCGTTAGTCGGGCATTACTCTTGGTCGGTTTGTTGCTGTGGGTGAAGAGGTTCTTGAGAAGGCTCCACTTGCTGCCCCTTCTCATTTTACCGTCCGCCTCATTACAAACTTCGTCCCATTGCTGCGCATTCAACTTTCTAGAGTGTTCTTCGATCTCTTTGTTGATTTTGGTTAATTTAGACCTCAGCCTCCTCTTTAGCTTCTGCTGTTTCCATCTTTGTCTAAGCGCGTTCTTGGCCTCCAGGAGGTGTGCGAGCCTGGAGTCCACGGCTGGTACCTCTAGGTCCACGCTTATTTCTTTAGTGGCTTTGGACCACCGTAATTTTCAGATTTTCCAGGAGCTCTTCGAAGGTTTCTGTTTGTCTGTCCTCATTATCCCTCATTCTTCTGAAGAGGCTCCAGTCGACGTAGGTGTACGTCTTGGGAGGAGTGGGTGTGACGCGGACGTTGATTTCTAGGATGTAATGGTCACTGCCAAGGTCCTCTTGCAGGTTGTCCCACGACCCGTCAGCGTTGCCGAGGAACGTCAGGTCCGGGGTGGTGTCCCTCTGAACCGAGTTGCCTCTGCGCGATGGGAACCTTGAGTCCGTGATGAGTTGCAGGCCTAGGGTGTCCGCGCACTCGGCAAGGTTAATCCCTTTCCTGTCATTGGTGGCGTAGCCCCAGACGGTGTTGTGCGCGTTGAAGTCTCCGGCAACGATCAGCGGCCTGCCCTGTGCTTGCGACGCGGCTGATGTGAGAAGTCTGTTAAAGTTCCTGAGTCTGTCAGTCGGGGAACTGTAGACGTTTAGTATGTAAAGGTTGGTCTTTAGGGCCCGATTGGGAATTATTTCTGTGAGCATGGATTCCAGGCCTTTCTTGTATGTCGGGGTGCCCCTTTCCACGAAGCTGACGTCTTTGCGGATGAGAGTGACAATGCCCCTGGCTTGTTTGAACTCGGAGTCCAGGGTCGGGCTGGAAACCCTGTACCCCGAGAAGGACATGTTCTGAATGTTCTTTTCCGCCCCGCACTCTTGTAGGATGATGACGTGTGGCTTTTCTTTACATGATCTGACCAATTGCGTTAGGTTAGCTTTATTTTTGTTGAATAAGTTATAGTTCCATTGCCAGATCTTGAAAAATTGCGGTGCGTTATCCAATGTAATGGTTTGGCATGGCCCCATTTATGCTGGGCTCACTCATTGGACCTGGCGGCCTGGAGGGTGTGGGCGGGGCAGGTAGGGGCTCCCAGAGCAGACATGGGCCCTGGGTCCGGCGTGGGGCCCTGGGTCCGGCGTGGGGCGTAGGCTTGCGCAACGTTTCCTTTGATTCTTCGCTGTAAGACTTTTTGTTTTTGAAAGCTCCAAAATATAGAATATACATTTGGGGACCTACATCAGGTTTTGCTCCCACAAAGGCCCACCGTACTTTATTAAGTACACCATCGTAGCATTTCAAAGAATACAGCGCCACTCATGAAACTTTCTCATTGTATTTACAGTGTGAAAAACATCATCACACAAAACATCATCAAAGTGTAACTGGTTAAAGAGCCGCTCACAAGTCATGTGACGAACTCGTCTATACAAGTCCTCGTCATGCAGACACTATTAATAGTTTCGAAAGAGACCACAAAAACAACTAATACAGACATATTTGGCGATGCCTCCTTTTCCCACTTTCTCAAATCCCACTTTTTAACAAAAAATAGTGCATATGGGCCATACTTCGCAATAGGTATGATGCTTGGCTTTATGTATTTTGCAGGTCCTTTTTGACGTGCATTATTGTGTGTGTTTTGAGCATTTCAGTGCGCATTCTATATCTTGCGGGACTTTCATCCTTGGGCGTTGTCGTCTCGTTTTACGCGCTCCCGCCATACGTCCTGGCAATAAAACAATGGAATACCAACCAGCCGGATCAGCAGCCCTGTTCCGAAGGTAAAATAATTGAGTAAACATTCTTTCAAGGTCACAACTACAATTCGCTTTGCAGGGCAACGTCAGCGCTGCGTTCGCTTGTCAACGCACTACCACCGTTTACATGTGTGCGACTTACGGAAAATGCAATAACATTACTAGGGGGTCCCTTATGCTACAACTACAACTAAAACGACTTGAAGGCGAAAGCCCGAGCGCCGCTAAATCAATGACACGACGAGCACTTTGAAAAGTAATTTTTGCAAGTCATCTTTATTTCACCAAACTCAGACCGTGAATCAGCACTTTCTTTTTGCTGAGTCATCATCACTCTGAAACCACAATGTACCGTAATTTTTGCAAGTCATCATGTTTTTTTTGCAAGTCAGCCTTCCTATGATTCACCAAACTCGAGCCGTGACTCAGGACATTTTTTTTTGCTGGGTCACTCTCACTTGGACCCTGAAATATCACATAGTATATAATTTTGCAAGTCCGTCCCCCACTCCAGAACCCCTCGATTCATTCTTAATTCACACTTGATTCACCCTATAACTGCTTGGTTCACCTTCATTCACTCTAACCCCCCCCCCCCCCATCTCGGTTTTACTTCCATCACACTTGATAAGATCTATTACTTAAAATTTACAATTTTCATCACTCTGATTCACTTTCATTCACTCGTAATTCGCTCTCATTTACTCTTCATTACCTGAGCTCACTCTATCTCATCATTACCTTTCGTTTGACTCCTATCACCCAACTAAACCCCTTTAATTCACCATCAATTCACTCCTAATTCACCTAATTCTCCCCTCTGTATTGACCCTTTTTGCGGAGCAGTTTGTTCGGGAGAAACGAGATGGCGCTTTCGGCGGCGCGCCGTACGTCTCCTCAGCGACCACACACGAATACGAAACCATTACCGCGCCTACCTTTCTTCTGTGCGATCAGCTGTCGGAAATGCAACTGAGTTTTCGCTAACGCACTGTGCTCCATTCATGCTGGTTTGAATCATGTGGATTGAAGGCGTGTGCAGTAGCTGGCTACAAAAATAGTGACTGGCATATTAAGGAATGTAATGAATATGTGGGGCCAAGTTCGCGGTCCGCTGCTGCAACTGTCCGTACATGTTCCCGGTACTTCGAGATGTACGGTTTTCCTCGAGGATATACAAATTTGCTCGTCCGCCAGGGTTGTATTGCTAACCTTCAAAGAAAGGGCTTCAGCCCCGGTACGTCGGCAAGAGTGAGTACCGCTCATTAAACAATGATAACGCGAGTAGCGCCGCTTTCTGTCATAGTAGGTTTCGCGCACAGTATCTACACACATCTACCCCAACCAGCACGGAGCCTGACACTCACTCTTTCGCCAACGTGTCAAGAATAAGTGAATGGGCGAACACTTGAATATACACGTATGCGCACTATATGCGCACAATAAGTAACGGTACTACACCGATAGCGCACGAATGGTCGAAGCTGAATGTTTCGTGACGGTCCACAAGAGTAAGCGATTTACTAGCGATAATACGCATTTGCTACAACGTATTACAATGTGCAGAAGAGCTACGTTTCAAACCTTGTGCACAGCAAGAACAAATGTAACGGAACTGAGCACACCCACAAGCGATTAGGCAGAAAATGATCAGATAGTGACCGCACTGAGGAACCTTACTGAGTCAGAAACGTGACAAGGCTTTCCTTTCTAGGGTTTTACGTGCCAAAACCAGTTCTGATTATGAGGCACGCCGTAGTGGAAGGCTCCGGATTAATTTTGACCGCCTGGGGTTCTTTAACGTGCACTACAACGCAAGCACATTGGCGTTTTTGCATTTCGCCTCCATCGAAATGCGGCCGCCGTGGCCGGGATCCGATCCCGTGATCTCGTGGTCAGCAGCGCAACGCCTTAGCTGATTAAGCCACCGCGGCGGGTAACGTGACAGCCGCTGCTTCAAAATATTTGCCCCAGATAAAGAACGAAGACCAAAACACCATAATCCTGATTCAATTCATGAGCGGAAAGTTTGGATAGCTTCGAATACATATTTATTCCCGCTTTTAGAGCAAGTACCATATACGCTGCTCGCACCGTTTGGACATAGCTCCGAAAGCGCTTTTGCATGTTCTCTGAAACTGCGGCCGAAGCTTCGTGTCGTCCACCCAGCCACCGTCTACGATATCTCCCGAAACAGAGGTTTGCTAAGCCGCACCGGCGTCATTCACATCCATTGTAAACACGGAGGCAACGGAGGCAGTTGAGGCAAGCAATGGACGCGTCACCACGTGATCAAACATGACAGCCAAGGTAAATATACCTGCTGGCGAAGCTTCCATAGAAGCCCATATGTTCAAAACATGGCGGTTTATCTGCGGTTCATGGGGCTTAGCGCCATCTGTGTGAGGAGGGAACACTTCCGGCGGAAGAAAAAATAATTTGACGCCATATCCGTTAAAACAGAAGTGACGTCATTTTGCTTTCAAGGGCGCGAAATTTGTTTTCGAAGGCCTGCCATTAGAGCTGTATATTAAAATGCCCCTCCATTCGACTTGATGGGCGTTTCGAGCTTTCAGCGCGGAAAGCGATGCAGGAAAAGTTCAGCCGTACGGGTGTCGAAATCGCATCGCTGCATGGAACATACTTTCTTTGGAGGCTGACGAACGCTTTGGGAGTAGAGTGCTCGTCCTTTCGTCGGACGCCAAGCCCGTCAGCCAGCGCTGTCCCACGAAAACAACTGAAGTAAACAACTATCTGGTGGTCGCAACTGCAACTACCCGCGTCACCAAATTCAGTCAAACGTCGACAAGCAAAGCAACACAACATGTGAGGGGTGCGTGAACTTTACGAGCACGCCTTTCTGTCCACTTCAAGAACTGCATTGCATTGCAAGTGATAGCGGCGTCAACGCCCGCCACTATCGGTGGGCGCTCTTACGGCGGGCGCTGAAAAAAGGTATTTATTGATAATGATCAAGTAAAATAGAGTTGTTCTTTTTTCGCCATGCGTATATAAAATTGATTAAGAAATTTATTTTCGTTGAATGAATCTAACTGTGTGTGGCTTTAACTAAAAACGCTTTTTTTTCTTTTCCAATGTTTGTTCCCTCCAAACATAGTCGCGCTTTAATCACTGCTTCCATAACCACCCTTGCTGATGTCGGTGACAATTCGTTCTGAACCGCTTTTCGCCCGAAGCTTCGCCACCATTTGGATCGACCTTGTGGCAGCGCCCACGGGATCACCACGAAAAGGCACAATACCCATTATCCCTGCAGTTATCCACCCTTATTCGCGGTTTTATGCGCATTATCACCTCTTATCATAAGAGGACCATTTCGTGTCGATGACGCGGTTTTTGAACGACCTTGAAACGGAGACCTCACCATGAGACATATTAGGCTTTCGCCTTAAAAATACACATCATCTGGGCCTCGTATCGGTCCCTCTGTGTCACCGATACGAGGTGCGGATGCCGTGTATGTGTCTTGATTACTATTTTTTGTCTTTTTTTTCTTGCGCGTGCGCTGATATATAAAACTATGATTGCTAGTTCAGCGTTGTCCCTTTTGTCTTGTCTCCCTTTGTCCCGCATTTCAGTTGACCTGTTAAAACGCCCTTACCACTTACTCACCATGCACGCGGTGCTTCAAATAAAAATAAATAGTAGGGTTTTACGCGACAAAACCACGGTCTGATTATGAGGCATCTTCGTAGTGGGGGGGATTCGAATAAAGTTTGATGACCTGGGGTTCTTTCACGTTGCATTTTAAACTTTGTCCTCGGCTGTTCCTTGTGCCCGTAGAAATGTTTACCTCCAAGTTTGTCACTCAGCATGATAGGCCAACTAGCAGAAGAGTCAGTCGTTTTGGTGCGCAGGAGGGTCTTTACATTTCGCCCCCATCGGAGGAGGAGGAAACAACTTCATTAAGAAAATTTTCAGGGCGTTGTAGGTGGCCGCTTGTCTGCGGCGACCTCTTCGCACCCATCGGAATGAGGCTGCTGTGGCAAAAGTGCACCCGCTACCTCGAGCGCAGCAGCGCAACTCCTTAGCCACTAGGCTACCGCTGTGGGCGCATGACCCGCCTTGCCGCGGTGTTGTTATATCGTTCATTTTTGTGGTGATTATGATGATAGTTATAAATATTAGTGTGTTAGACTAAGGAAAGCACGAAGCCTCATAATTAACCAGAAGCTAGAGGTTCAAGTCGAGGCGACCTAATGGGTGAGCGGCCACAAAAGTATATGACCCGACTAGCAACCGAGCGACACTCGTTTGGCTCTCAACCTAGTATAGCAGCGCTATGAACGGGAGCTACCGCAATCAAAACAAAGTTTGCTTGCACTCCGTGAAGATGGATGATGAGCGAAGCTTGTCCCTTTGTATACCTAACCGTCCCCTTTGACATCAACTTTATGTCTACTGGAATGCGCCCTTGTTCCTCATGCTGCCTTAGAATGTCATTATTCATTCATACTTGCATCGCTGTTCGTCGGACCGGATCACAATGATGAGGGACAAGTCGTTGTCGAACCACAAACGCTTGCGTTCGATGTCTCGAGTTAACTCGGCGGCGTGGTTAGCAGCATCCGCCTGCCATTGCCGCTTGCGATTCTTCAAAATTAAATTGCTTCAAAAGTAAATCGTCACGTAAGACAATGAATGGCTCATACTCCCCTAAGCAATGGATCATCAATGGAGCCAGCTGCGGAAGAAGACGACGAACGCGAGAACAGTGGCCCGAGCGCGTTAGCGCGTTTGCGCCGAGGGGCGACAACGTGCCAGCAGTGGAAGAAGACGACGACGCTCGAGCCGTTGCTGATGATTATAGTTTTTTGCCTACATGGACGCCATAGAAATTTGTACCTTATAACAAGCAGCGCTCGAAAAAAATATGCAGATCTCACGTACTGTGGGAATCAATGTTAGGCGAAGCGCTTGAACACACAGCCTGAATAAATTACGCGGGATGCTTCATGACAGGTACCTGTGTTCGTGCGTGCACCATTACACAATCATGTAACTTGTCCAGACACGTATTGACATGGCGATATAATTTTGCACATATTTATTTAGATCACTCGTGTAGTGTTAGTCGATTTCACGACGTCTTGCTAGTGAAACTCGCCCCACACAACACGTTGTCACGTTTTTTCGTCTGATTAAAATAAATCGGTTGAATTGATCTATTTAAGCTGTGCACAGTTCATGACGCAGCACGGGGACCTAAGTCACTGAAAACTGAAATTTGGAAGACGCGTTGTACTCTAGTATACCCAATCTCTTTATTGATTATTCATTTCCAGTGCCTTACAAGGACCCGCGGATGGAGTATTGAGTAGGGTGGGGGGTTGGGGGGGGGGTTACAGAGACAGTTTTTAAAGCGCCAACACAATACATTACTGTCTCAACGTTAACATGTACGAGTGGTAATTATTCCAGACAGATCGTCGATGAATACATAGAAATCCAAGAAATACGCAGTCACTATTTCTTAGATAGTCATAAAGTGCGAGGACAACTGATGCGTGCAACAAAAGTAGAAATCAATAGCAATCATTATACATGTTTCGGAAACACATCTGCTGCTAACGAATGACACTGGATCGGGTAGTGAAAAGATTTCACCGAGAACGCTATACCAAATGCGGAGAGCACGAGGAAGCGCAGAAGACAACGTGCGACCCGATATGCCACTACAGCTTAAGTGATTGTGAAGCCGACTACACATGGGCGATGGGGTTTGTAACGGGAGACTAAATGATCACGAGTCATAGATATACTTATGAAAACCACAGAGAATGGCCAGAGAAGGGCGCATTTGTAAAGGCACAAGGGAAATGTCTTGTTTAATTGTCCTGATACTGGATTGTCGATCGTAGTGGCGAGTTCTGAACCGAATGGCACAGTTTTGCACTGCTTCAACGGTGGGTGATTAGATATTATTGATGCAGTGAACTAAAAAAAATGTCACAGTTTCGCCCTAAGGGCGAAGCAATGAATGCGATAGCAACACACCAATGTCATACGAACAAGGTGAGCGGCTTTGGTAGCAATATGAATTGTAGTAAACATGAGCTGATTAAGTAAGCAGGTGTGCTGCGGCGTAAGTAGACCGACATGAAGACAGACTCGATGACCACGAGAAGGCGCGTGTGAAACGGTGGTGTTGAAGAGAAGCGCTTCCCGTGGGCAGCGCGTGCGAAGGGACACACCTGTAGCGCTGCACTGCCGATCCGGGCAGCATTGCATGTGTAGCGTGCGTTGGAAAATGTGGCCCGACTATTACTAACTGAATGAACAAGCACCACTGGTGTGAGCGCGCACAAACAAACATGAATAGATCCCACTGAATGACTGCAGACAACGACCGTCAAAACTCTGGCAGCAAGCGGATACGCCGCAGCGGCGAAGGTACGTGCGGTCTATCGCTTCAACGGAAACTGAGCGGCGAATGCACGGCGCATAAAGGTCAGAGCCGTGTGGAGATAAGAGACGGTGCGAGCGAGCGACGAGCGCGGTTGTTGGCAGAGTGGAAGTGCGCCCCCCCCCCCCGCTCCCTCCGGCGCTGGCTTCCCGCTTCCTTGCTTGCGCGTGGGAGATGGAGTGCGTTCGCTCTCCGTGATAGCGCGCGTCCCCGCACGCTTCCGCTCGGGCATACGGCACGCGGCGAAGATTTTATCTATAGGGAACCTCACGGCGACGGCGACGACGACGGCGACGCCGACGGCAGAAATCCGGTTGAAGTGTCCATATAATTGCTATCGCAATAAAATGGCCGAGGCATAATCAAGCTGCAGGCTAACCAAGAGCAAGTAAGCAAGTTTTCGAGTACCAGATGGGCAGCTGCGCAAGTTGCGGTGCACAAATTCTAGAGTTTTCGTTGCTTTCGCAGTTATCAGTTTAATATGGGCGGATCATGACAGGTTAGAAGTAAGGTGATCGCCAAGATAATGATCACCAAGAGAATCATGATGACCAAGAGGTGTGTTTGTGATAAACACAAACACACCTCTGCCGCCTACAATTTTCACGTTTCCGTCGTTAAACACACGGCACGCACGCAACGGTAATCTTAATCTTCCATTATGTTCGAATGTGTACGGCTAAAGATTAAGGCCCGGATTCAGAAATGCTCCTAACCTTAGACCGTTTTCCTACCTTACGCAAGGAGTCCTTCATGCTACCTAAACGTTAGGCGCCCTCAGAAGGCCATCGCGAATTCTAAAAGCTTCCTTTTGCTTTGCCTGCGGAAGGAGCGCCTCATCAAAGGAAGTGGAACGTTACAGGCTTCCGGTATCGAGACTACTTACGAAAAATGCAAAATACTTGTAATAAATTGCAAAAGTACACTTCCGACGCTGTTAGAATTGCATTTCTACTTCTATACCAGGGCATAAATACCAATTCTTTCGTTAATGACGTAAAAATAGCTCAAAGGTGATGCACATAGCAGGAAAGCAAGCTCAGTCTAGCAACTTTGGCAACATCTGACAGTTTGGTTGGTCAGGCGTCGCTTTCTTTTTCATTTTTTGGCCTGTGTTTTGTTTCGTGCGTGTGTGTGTGTGTATTTGTCATGCCGCGCAAAACTTATTTCACAGAGAAAGAAAAATTGGCTGTGGCTTAACTCAGTTATGCCTGGGTGTACGTGCGTAGCGAGACGTACGGTTAATCTTATTATTAGCTTGGTTCTCTCTACGGTTACATCTTTATCGTTTAGCTTAGTATGTCTGAATGTTTAGGTTTGGTTGTTACCTCTCGTTAAGTTATGGTTACATTAAAGACTAGACATTTTTAAAGTGTAACGTATTTATTGTGAAAGTCTTCACCTTGTTGTTTCTCAATTGCCACAAAGACGGCCCAATGGTCGGTGACGCGGGAGGATAAGGGGTTGTCGTCCAGTGACTTGAACACGTTTCGGGTGCTATCCTCATCTGAATCCGCTCGCCTGGCCACTTCGTACTTACGACGCTTCTCGAGGCGTGCGGCTCGTTCTTCCTCCGTCTCGTCTGCGTCGTCTACACCGGGGCTTTTAATGGATATATGAGTACAATCTATGCACCCAGTTACCCCGGGAAATCCTCCAATGGCATAGAACCTAGTCATGACTGACCTCGCTTCACTGGCGTTTGGCAGCCGAACGTACTTGGGATACAGACGTAGGCATATCAGCTGTGTCTCATCTCAAATGCATCGGCATATAGAGGGTTGGGACACACACGCAAGGTCGCCTACAAGAGTTTGCATGGCACCCGTTCCGTAAAACGCAGTGCGATGAGGACCTTCAACAGAGCAGGTAGCGGTGCTCCTCTGCTGTCAGTGTTACAATGTAGTTGCAGCTCTGCCAGTATGGCTGTAACAACTTGCTTGGAAAAACGATACCGGGCTAGAAACTCCACTTCGTTGCAGTGTTCCAGTGGATACTGCCTGTCAATCACATGGCGGACTAGATTCAACGGCGGATGCTTGTACACAGTCCCGTAAAGAAGTTCATTTGCACGTCGAAGAAACCTTTCATAGCTTTCGAAGCTATCGTCCTCGGATAAATATCGCAAGGCTGTCATTCTGGCCGCTCGCTTTTCATAGAAAAACAGAATCACAAAAAAAAATGGCACAAAGCGCAGTCTGCGGAACCAAACTGGACGGCAATACTAGAGTGTACTAGCCATTGTCTAGTACACTCTAGGCAATACACTGCAACACACAATACGCGTTGGCTGCGCACGGCACCTATCCAAGCCGAGCATACCGCGTGCAAAGTCCTGCGGAGAAGCATACGTTCAGTTAGAGGAGCGCCGTTAGGAAGCATGAAGGTAGCATGCCGGCTCCCTAAGCGCGAGGAAGCACCAAGGAGGCCCTAACTTAGTGCCCCTTAGTAAGGGACGTTCCAGAATTGACGCCAGGTCACTTTACAGCGTGTAAGACGTCCTTAGTAAGGAAAGGAGTGTTTCACAATCTGGGCCTAATTCAATTCTCTGGTGTTAAGCTGTGGAACAATTTGTCTCTTGAAATAAAACTCGCAAGAAATTTTGACATTACATGCAAATGCCACCTCTTATCTTATCAAGCACGTTCTTGAGATTTTTATATTAAAAATCATCTGTATTTTAATTTGTTCTTTTAATGTTCGTTTTTAGTGCAGTTCTGTGATTATATATAGTATTTACCGCTTATGTATGATACTTTCGCTATTTTGTTTGTTTAAGACTGCCAATTATTGCAATACATTTTTTGTATTGAACCCATCACTAGCCGCTTTAGGCTATGGGACCAAATATCTTTGTACGCATTTTTCATATTCTTGTGCATTAAAATTCCCTTTGATTTGATTTGATTTAGACGCACTAGGAACTGGAGCGATATTTTTGGCGTAGACGAAATCAATGGTTTGTTTATTGCGGCTATTGGTAATAACTTTACATTTAGGAGCGTAGAGTTCCACTTGCCATCTAACACACCACTGATGGACAAGAACAAGATCTTGTTGCAGGGCCAAGTGATCATCAGAAGTATAAATGGACCGACAAATTACGCAATCTTCAGCAAAAAACGGCACGAAGGATCAAATGTAGTAATCAGGTCATTAATGTACACGTAGATTAAGAACAGTAGAGCTCTAGGACACTCTCCGGTTAGGCACCTGAAGTTACGTCTGAAAGGGGTGAGGTGAAGCTGATGTAGCTTACTCCCTTTTAATATGAAATAAAAACATAATTAAATTACGGGGTTTTACCTGCCAAAACCACCATCTGATTATGAGGCACGCCGTAGTGGGGGACTCCGGATTAATTTGGAGCACCTGGGGTGCTTTAACGTGCACCTAAATCTAAGTAGACGGGTGTTTTAGTGCATTTCGCCCCCATATTGAAGCTTCTACGGACTGTGGTCAACTGTTCCCACACCCGGTCTTAGCAAGAAACTAACTCAGCATTATCTTGGTCAATACACAGTTCTACACGAGACCACGTCACGGGTTTACGCCAAGTTAGAACTCTCTAGTTTAACCGCAAGGGTATTCACGTACCTTCACGTGATACCAGGTTAGCGCATACGTGAACTGCAACAACGCTGGAAGCGATGTCTTCTGAGGCACGCCATAGTTGCTAGGCCTACTGCATCTTGCGCGGCAAGTGCACGCGCAAAGAACGCCAGCCGCCGCCTTGAAAAATGACCTCGGGGATCGAATGTGACGGCCAGACCGAGTGAAAGGGGAGAGAGAGTGAGAAGGTTGCCCTCGCCGGAGCAGCGCGGAGACAAAGGGCACAGAGCGACGGGGCTTCTGCCGAACGTCATAGGAAGTGAATGGTGTGTATTGTTCGGCGTAGTCTCTTCGGGACGAACGCTGCGGTTCGGACACTCAGTGCATTCGGTAGCCAAGGTGATAGGAGCGGCACATTAGTTCATGGGAGATTTTCTTTCTAGAACAGTGTGTCGACCACGATAACGCTGAAGCAGTTTTCCGCAAAGACATGGTGTGCGAACAAGGTGACCACAGTCTGTAGATGCTTCAGTACCCATAGTAACAGGGAGTAAGGGATTGTGTATACTGGAGCACTTGGAAATTTCACAGTTCGGTTAGATTGCGCGATGTGCCGCATCATGAACTGTGCACAGTTGAATTAGATGAACTCAACCGACTTGTTTTATTCAGACGAATGAACGTGATAACGTGTTCTGTGGTGCGATTTTCTAACAAAACGTCCTGAAATCGGTTTTGCCGTCGTCGTCGCTGCACAAAATGTCTCCACATTCCCTGCCTTGAGCCCTACATTCGTCGTTCTGATGCTTTCTAACTTGCAGCCCCACTGGCTGCGTTCTTGCGAGGGGAACCAGTTTGCGCCTATGGCCTATAGGCGCAAACTGGCTGGATGAGGCAGAGAATTCTTCGCGTTAAAACTGAACGCAACGTGCAACATGATTTCACCGGAGAAATAGTACTGCTTATAACAGTGAAAACGAAGAAGCGCTTACTCGTATAGTTCTCTCATTTCACTTTAGTAATAGATTGATACTACGCTGGCACTCACTCGCCGATATCTGGATAAGGTCCGTCGCGAAAACAATGAGGGCAGCCTAGCATGTCGGACATGCAAGGTTTAATGCACGAACCACAGCGGCAGACGCTCGGCCAGATATTTCCTCGCTTGTACGAAGGCCCGCTTTGAGCCTGGAGATTTTATTTTCCTGTTTGGCATGAGCTTGGAGAAGATCTGCAACCACTTGGGGAGGAACAAGACCACTCCTGGCAATTTAGTGCAAGAGTGACCACAATACTCTGAGATATAGCACTACTTTCCATGTCGTGATGAGTGAAAGGACGTGGGTAAGAAAAAAGGGTGCACAGGCAGGATGTGTACACAGCAAGTACACGTAACTGTCTCTATTTACCATCTCCACAGCTTTTATTTTATTAAGAGTGAAGCTATTTAAGCCAGCCATAATTCGTGGTATGTGGTTCGTATCAAGAAACGTTTAAGAAATAAAAGAAAATAAACTTTCTTGCCGAGGCGGGATTCGAACCCGCGAACCCACGGTCCCAAGGCGAGCGTCGTAACCACAAGGCTATACATCCATGCTTGCTGTTGTTGTTGCCTATCACATGCGCGGATCCTACCCACGATGGGGGATTGGCCAAGAAATGGGTGGACAGCCACGCATGCAGAACATGCATTTATGCGAACCATATGATTGCGTTCGACCGTCGTCGTCTTCGTACACAGCTGGCGCCTACACACGCTCGTGCTCTGCGAGGCGAAGAAGAGGTTTTGCGCGCTTTGCTCGGGAGAGAGATAAAGAATATAACAGCGAGAGAGAGAGACGCATTCACGGAGCGGGTCCGCTGGAAAGCGGTGTCGGCATTGCAACGCGGTGTCGATGTTGCAAGCTACGCTATGCAACGCGCAGTGACGGCCATAAGGCCGAGACGCGCGAAGAGAAATTATCATCATCATGTGTAATAAGATGAAAAGTTCGCGCGCACTTCCGGAAAAAGCTGGGCTACGATCACCCTGATTCGCTGTTTTAAGCGTTGCGCGGCCGAGTGCAAGGTTAAGCGTTTTTTTCTTTTCTTCCACTTCATTTTCCTTGCACACGTAGTAGCGTGTCGAGGTCTACGCCTCTCCGGCCTATTCTTCGCCTTTTTTTCATTACGTATAGATTTTATTTTCTCGTACGTCTCGTGCACCCATCGTTTTTGCCATCGTTTGTGATTTGGTGGTCACATTCGCTAATGGATCAGGATTGGCTAGCATTTATTCTTTTTTATCAACGGCTCATTTGTCTCGTACCTGAATACCCGATTTTTATACCTACCTGAAGAGTACTTATAACCACTCGAAGTACAAGATTATTTTGCCTAGTAAAAAAGAGCATGCAACACCAGAACAAATTAAGGATCCTGAAGTGTTATGCGAGTTTTCTTGCGTCCATGAATGGTGAACCCCTCCACACCTGAAACATCCAACGTACGTGAGGCGCCATAATAACACAAACTATTTTCCGAGACGCGGTGCGCGGAGAACAGCAAACATGACAACTCTATATGACAACTATATGACAACTCTGCCTCTCTGGCAAGCTGCACAAATTCGTAAAGTTAGGAGTACAGGTAAAATTAAAGGCATTTTAAAATACGTGACTGGTTTTTTAAACACCATTGCTTTCATTAATACTTCTAATTTTATTACATTATCTTGCCACCGCTGCAATTGTGAAAACTCCTGTGCGTATCGAACAAGAACATCACGAAAGCGAAAAATGATGTCCGCCTGTCTTGTAGCACGACAAAAACCCTTAAGAGTTTACTTTGTAGCTCCGTGCTAAAAGACAGGTGGAAATCATTTGTTTTCTTTTCATATACTTTCCTCCACCTTGCGGGATTCCACAGAACGGACTTGCCAAGAACATCATGGTATTTCTAGTCAACAATTTAGTTTGTCACGTGTACGGCGTCAGACAAATGTCTCAGCACCTCGTGGACTTCATCATAGGCTGTCGCGTTAATTACACAGAACTGTCACTTATGCAATGTTTGATACTTTAGAGCGTCGCTCTTAGGCACCCGTTCTTGCGGCGAGTATCGGCGTCCCTCATAACCGAGCGAACGAGCACAGCGAATGTTGAAAGAGCGAACGTGGAGCGCAGCGGGCGAAGAAAGACGGCGATAGCGAAGAGAGCGCGCTGAGGAGGATGATGCAGCTGTACCATTAGGCGGAAAGCGGAGAAGGAGGGTGTGGCGAAGGCGTTAGAAGAAAAGCAAAGTGCCGCGAAATACGGGATCCGCGGCGGCAGTGGCTAAGAAGTGGCGCCAGAATAGCACGCGTCGTTTGTTCACCGATGACGCCAAAGATACCATATATGGAAACAAAGCGCTGCATGAGTGGAGCTCTGTCTCCTGCGGCTGCTGTGAATCGCGCCCACGCGTCGCCCAAGCACTACCTCTCGCGATCTGCCGATTAGCGAGGCAGTCGCGCAACACTTCGCTCCGTTTGCAACGTGCCGCACGCGACAGATTGTCCACGCCAGCCAATATATCGCGAAATGAAAATACGTATAGAGCTGCGCACAAATTTCGCATTAGGGAGTATCGTAATCGCGGGGGAAGTTCTAACATCCCTGCTATGAATATCAAGCAGCGTAAGTTCAGAACAAAAAAAGGAAAACGGCGGACTTAAATGAATGCCACCTGAAAACGAGAGATAGTCAAATTCACTCTCACCGACTAAAATCAGAACTTTAATGAGTCTTGCGTTTATAGTAAGCTAGTCAAGTTCACTCTGTTCATTAAGTTTACAGTGTCTGGAAAAGTAATCAAAGCAGCATGGTAGCTTTCTAAAATTTGCAGATCGCTGGTGTTTGCTGTGTGCGGGTCGTCAGTGGCTGGCGTTGTGTCGTGCTTTCCTGATTGAAAGTTCTGTCATGTTTTCTGAGGCGTCTGACAACGGTGTTACAAAAATAACTTTGCAGTGTGAAAAGAAACAAAGAGATGATAATTGTGAATGACATCGCAGTTTCACGGGCACAAGACCTGTAGTTCGTTTGATAACGCCTGTGGGGGCGCAATCAAAGGACGGGAGTATGAGAACCACCCTCTCACATTGCAGGAGCTACAAACAGCGCAGTGCATAAACAGCTCCGGCAGCCCTACATCGAGTGTTTAAGCATATGCAGCGTCGTGTGCAGACACTTCTTCAAGCCGGTGGTAGATATATATTCAGCACCTCCGGTAGCAGTCACTGCACTGCCGTAAGTAAAACGTCAAATGTTAAGACTACCATTACACGGAACATTTTCTTTTCAGACACCCTGCATGCATATATAAAACGGATGCCGTAATGGCGTCCGCTTCACATGTCGGATGTAGGCGTTTAGCGGTGTCTGTTCAGTGCGGAAGGCCGTTTTGTGTCATGCGCCGAGTCAATGAAGTGCATCGTCGAGTCTGGTATATCTGCAAAAAATACCACGTAATTGTGCCGCGCAATGAGAATCATTGTTCGTAGGAATTTGCCTGTTTGCTTCGTGGTGTGGCTCATAGTTTGGAGAGAGTTGTCACGCGAGCAGTCTATGGCTTTAGCGGTAAAATGGTTAGTCCATATCGTTTTCGCATATCTATATCGCAGATGTAACATGAAGAGTCCCCAATATTTCGCTTGTGCATTTACTTAATAATACCTTCTTTTTGCTTCTTCCTGTCTAATCGTTGAATGACACTGTACTCTCCAACACAGAGTGGCAAAGCCGCCCACTGCTTCTTTTCTGCTATCTAAATATATGGGAAAAGAGAATTCGTTTTTTTAGGGAACCACTGCACCAAATTTGACGAGTTTTGTTGCACTTAAAAGAAAAAGGTAAAATCTAGTGATTCCTGGTTGCGAATATTTTATTTAGGTCCTACATTTTGTAACAAAAATTGGCAAACCTGGCAAACTTTGCAAATTTTCAGAAAACGAAATATAAAGTTTGCAACTCTGTAACTCAGCAATGAAAAACTGTGTCACAATTCTGTGAACTCTACCTCTTAAGTAAACTTCTAACTTGTGAGTATATCTTTGGGAAAACCCTTGTAAACAATGTAACAAATTCATGTGGGAACTACATGTACATATAAAATTTGTCCGCTTTGGACGCTCTAATGGGTGCAGTTTACATAACTGCGATATCTGTTTTAGGTCCACAGTTCTAGGTCCATCTATAAACTTCTAGTTTCGATTTTCGAAAATTTCCCATTTTTCTAAATTTCATTAGACGAAATCGCGGTAGCTTGCACTAGTGTCGCAAGGCTAAAGACACAGCGGAGCTGATAGTTTCCTAGCTGGCCATGGCTATACGAAGTCATGCCAAGTGATGCTAGTTATACGAAGTGTATAAGCATTTCCTCGTGGTCCGTGGCATCGGGGAACGCCTCGGGAAGCACTTGCAGTCCGAGCACACGTTGGGGAAGTGGTGCGAAAGCTATGCACAGTGTACGGGCGGCGCGCAGCCTAACGACACGCCGGGATGACATCACGGCGCATGCGCAGCAGCGTGCAGCTGGTGGGAGCTCGGCCGAGCTGCTGCCAGAGGCGCCTGCTGCAGTCACGGACGGCACGAGCGTTCGGCGCTAATGCGGGAAAACGGAGAAGTACGGATGGCGTTGGCAGCACCTCTGCGCGTTGCCTCGTTGTGCTGCCGTAATTTGTTTCTCTCTCCGTTTCTCTCGCTCTCATTTTCTCTTTCTCTCTCCCGAGCATAGTGACCGACGCTCCGCGAGGTGGTTGCTAGGCAACGCAGTAGCAGGCGGCACACATCAGGCCCTAAATGAAAATTCTGCTTCCAACAGTCACTAGAATTTAACTTTCTATTAAAATACAATAACTTTCATTAAAATAAGCCAAGTGGTTGTCCTCAGAAAAGCGTTTCATGCGTTTTACATGTGTTTGAATAGGCGACATCGGAGTTGGTCCCGAGCTAAAGCTTCATTTTAAGTGATGCTGCGCAAGTATGCGCAAGTGTTTTACAGGTATGCATGCTTTAAAGGAGAAGACGCGCATAATTTTAATTTGTGGTTCAGCTGTCTCACGCTGGTTGGCCCTTCTATATATGGTTATTTCATCTGTAGTGGCGAGTTTAGGAGGGGGAGGGGGGAATCGGGCACGCTAGAGAGATAAACGGCGACGCCGATGGCAGAAATCTGCTTTTGAGTGTCCATATAATTGCTATCGCAATAAAACCACGGAGCATCCATCAATGCAGTCACTAGGGCACCGTCAAGTAGGGCGAAAATTTTCAGTGAAGCCTTTGATGGCTTACGTCGTAATTATTTGAAGTTATACCATATCTATGATTTTTCCAGCAATGACGTCCCGCACCAGGATAATTTTTTTCATAATTGAACCATCGATAATTACATTCGATTATTTACGAACTTATTCATTGGTGAATTGAAGGCGCAAGTTATGATATAAAAGTAATAATCGTGGTTTAAAACACGCGATTTGGTTGTTTCCACTGTGCTTCGTCTCGCCTAATTAGTTTTTTTTCCGCGTTTAAAAAAAAACGCGCTAAATTTGAAGATAGCCGCATGATTACGCGTCCACGCCCGCGACACCAGCTATCCCAGACGCTTGTCGGAAGAATTGCGTGTGCGCGTGACAAGCAGAACAAAAATAAAAAGGAATAAATATAATACAATGATTGTGGAAGAAATAAATAGCAATTTCAGATACGCTACAGCAAAACTAAATAAAAGGAAACAAACAATAACATTTTTCAGTTGTCGCATGTTCAGCTGTCAATACATTCAATTTTAGTAAGAAGCGATATGAGAAGGTTATTCCATTCGCTTATTCTGCGAGGAAACAAAGTTGGCCTGGTGAAATACGGGGTGAAGGATTTAGCATGCCGGTGCCGTGTAAATCGCCTTGTTAGCGGTTGAATGTATTGCTGCAGATGAAGATATAACTGATTATTCTGAAGCAGATAGATGAACTTAATCCTTTGAATTTGCCTTTAAAGTTTTAGTGTTTGTATGTTATTCATTTTCATTAAATTAAGGGGAGTCAGTTAGGCGGTATTTACAAAATATAAAGCGTACCGCTCGTACGCTGAATGTTTTCAATGCATCGATATTCCGTTTCGTGTACGGGTCCCAAACAATTGCCGCGTATTTTAGTGTAGGCCTTATAACAGAGTTGTAAGCCAACAGATTGGTTTCCGGAAATGCCATTTTACATTTATGTCTGAGCAGGCCAAATTTCTTTAGAGCTAAAAAAGCACATGTAGTAGAAATATGCATGTTCCGGGAAAGATCATGTGTTATGGTACCTATATTCCTCGACTCCGGATAAGGGCTGAAATGCTAGATCATAAGTAAAGGCTAAATGGTGTAGTTTTTTAGCTATTCTCATAGAAACTGTTTTATTAGCGTTAAAGGGCCCCTAAACCACCCAGAGGTCGATGATGATGATGAATAAACATTTATTAGGCCCAAAATATATTGGTGGTGCCCACAGGTACCAAACGGGGTGGTTCCCTAGTTACGGGACCCATATGTTCCCAGCTGCTCCTGGCCCCTGTCCGTCAGTGCGAGCTGAATTGGTAGGGCGGGGCTGGATAACAAGGTCTCCCATCGCTCAAGGGGTTGGGGATTGGGGGTGTTGGCGGGAAGGGGAGGAGGGGGGGTCTTGAGTTCTGTGCACTCGGCCAAGATGTGCGGCAGGGTGCCCTTTTCCCTTTTGCAAAAAGGACAGAGCGTATCATGTTCCGCGGGGTACATGCGGTTCATCAGTACGGGATGCGCAAGCCATCCCGCCTGCGCTCGACGCAGGATGGTCTGTTGTTGCCTGGTGAGTTTGGGGTGCGGTTCTGGCAGTTTGCACCTTTCCTCTCGGTACATCCGGGTAATGTCCCGAAAGCTGGTAACCGGGTGCGGTAGCTCTTCCGGCTCGTGCTCTGCCCGGATTGACATTTCTCGGGCATGGTAGTCGGCGATGGTGTTGCCTGCTACCTGCGAGTGAGCCGGGACCCACACGAGCTCTATGGCTCTTCCCGGAGGCTTGCACTTGGATAGAATGGCTCGGGCCGCGGAGGAGATTACCCCCCTGCGGAAGCTTCCGTAGGCTGTCTTTGAGTCGGTGACCACGGTGTCCACGCTCGGCTGTGTGAGTCCGAGGGCCACGGCCGCTTCTTCGGCAACTGCGGGGTCTGTTGTCTTCAGGGACGCGCTGACGATCAGCCTGTCTTTTGACGTAACCACCACCGCTGCTCGGTCACTGTGTTTTCGGAGCGAGGCGTCCGCGTAGAGGACCCTGGGGTTCTCTTCCAGCTTCCGGGCCATGGCTTTAGCCCGCGCGGTGCGCCTCTCGTCGTCCTTGCCTGGCGTCATGTTCCGAGGAAGAGGTTTGGTGTGAATGGTCGTCTTCCAGTCTTCCGGAAGGGCCGCCTTGAGAGGTACTGGCTCGATCTGCCATCCTATCTTGCGTAGGACGGCTCGTCCGTGTTCCGTGTGACTGAGCCGGATTCTCTGATTAGAGAGTTGGGCTTCGACGAGCTCCTCCACCGTGTTGTGGGCGCCCATGTCTAGCAGTCTTTGCGTGGACGAGTATATGGGCATGCCCAGTGCTTGCTTCGTTGCCTTACGAAGCATCGTGTTTAGAGTGTCCCTATTCGCCTTCGTCAGCTGGAGATACGGGGCGGAGTAGGTAACCCGCGACACGACGAACGCGCGTACCAAGCGCATGGCATCGTCCTCTTTAAGGCTTCGGTTTCTGTTAGACACCCTCCGAAGCATACTAAGTACTTGTTCGGTTGCAGTTTTGATCTTTGTGACGGCGGCGTGTGCCTTCCCGTCGCTTTGAAGCAATAGGCCGAGAATACTAATCTGCTATGTTGGCTTGATGGTCGTTCCGTCGATGGTGATGATCACGTTCGGCGGCAGCTCCTTCTTTGGTTTTCCCGGTTGGATCATGAGCAGCTCCGATTTCTGGGGAGCGCAGCTCAGTCCGCACGACTTGGCGTATTCGTGCACGGCTGTTGCCGCCCGCTGCAAGGCTTCCTCCATCCAGGCATCGGACCCGGCTCGGGCCGTCCATACCGTAATGTCGTCGGCGTAGAACGCGTGGTCCACGCCTTCGATTTGCTTGAGTAGATCGGGAGGGGCAGGAGGGCCAGGTTGAAGAGCAGGGGCGACAAGACGGATCCCTGAGGGGTGCCCCTATCGCCGAGCTCGACAGGGTCCGACTTCTCCTCACCTATCGTGATGGTAGCCGTTCGGTTTGACAAAAAATCTTTTATGTAGCCGAATGTCCTTTGGCCACACCTGGTCTTGTTCAGATTTTGCAACACGCTCGCGTGGGACACGTTGTCAAACGCTCCCTTCAGATCGAGGGCAAGTATCCCGAGCGGCGCGTGCCTCGTTGCCTGCTTGCGACCAGTTCGTGGAGTTGGATCATCACGTCTTGGGTGCTGAGATGTTGCCTGAAGCCGTACATCGTCTCCGGCATCTGATCCGTTTCTTCGAGGTGCTTCTCCAGCCGGCGAAGGACCATGCGCTCCATCACCTTCCCCACGCAGGACGTGAGGGAGATTGGCCGCATGTTGTCTATCGTGAGGGCCTTGCCGGTCTTTGGAATGAAGCGGACCTCTCCGTCCTTCCATTCCTTCGGCAACCGCGAGTTCTCCCAGGCTTCGTTGATGTGCTCTAAGAAATTTCGACCCAGAGGTCGAAATTTAGTTGTGGTGTTGCAGTTGTGCACGAGTCTACAACGAACACGTAGCCGCGAGAATTTTTCGAAATGGTGCCGTAATAGCGGAGTTACACGCGTTTGATGATCGAAAAACGGCCCTCGCTCATTTCGCTCTTTCCTTCGCTACTCTCCTCGTGGGCTGGTCTCTCCTCCTCGCCGAGTGCTCCTCCAAATGTCACGTGACATTCCTCGTCGCCTACGCGCTTCTCAAAACACTTGTAAAGGCGCTTATTGCACGCAGACGTTAGGGCCAACCGTTGGGTCAGTTCAAGGAACCGCGAGCGCGAGCGGCGTAGCCCGAGCGATGCGCTGGAGAGAGTGACCCACTAGACAGCGCTGGTAAGGATGCCCCACTGCATCGTCCCTCTTCTTCAATACACACTGTCCACTTCCGGTTAAGGCAGGTCCGCGCTTTTCGGCAAATATACCGACGGTGAACCAGTGCGTAGAACGTCTGCCGCGCGAGAGGTGTCCAAATTAGACGGTAGTTCGGCCGGTGCACAGCCCGCCGCACGATCGACGACCGCGAAGCTGCGCGCCTCCGCCCTCGGCGACGCAAACATCGGCTGCAGCTTCTGTTCCAAGCAAAATAATTTCCGCTAGATAAAGTGATGCACAAATTGTACATTTTATGAAAAAGGATATCCACTGTCAAACGTTTAACATGAACGAGAGCTCCGATACTTGTCGAGCTCAGCTGCAGTGCACGGCTACCGACGGCAGACGACCGAGCTGGCTCGGCCTTGCTCACATCGCAGCCGACGGCGCAGCTAATATCAGCGTATTTTCTTCTTTGTGTACAATTATTGCGAAGAACATACTGCGGCTTCTAAGCACCGGCGATTTATTCCGAAGCGCCCTCCGCTTTAGCTTTGAAGTGAACTGGAGAGGGCCTAGCTAGGATATCGGCGCCGTCGAGCGATTAGTGGCGGCGAGGCTGCCGCACAAATGAGTCCCGGTCTCATCCTCTCTACGGCAAGGAAATCTCGCCGTTGGCGAGCAAAACCGCCGTCGAACGGCGGCCCGCGAATGGCGAACGGCGTGCGGCGAGCTACCGTGCCGGTAACGTGGACGGGCCCTAGCCGCGACTCAGCGCTTCTCGGCTTCCCGCTGTTGCTTCCGTGCCGGCCCGTGCTCATGCGAAGCGTGCCGCTATGGACCCTGTGTTGCGCGCACGTCTAGAAAGGCAAACACTGTCGCACTCTGTTCGCGCAGCTAATCAGACCGCTAAGCACGACTGTGTTGGAACGCGAGCGATTTGGCACTTGCGTTGCAGGCTGTAATTACCGATTCGCAAGCAAGCGCAAGCGAGCAACACTGCGAGGAAGAGCAGGGAGCGCGCGTACCTGCTAGCAGACTAACCGGAAGTGGTAGGTTCTTGCTCGACCAATCGACATCGTCGCCCCCGCAGACATCACCAGATGCACTCTGGTGACATCAGTGACGACGGCTGGGGATACCGGAAAGGCCAGGAGAGGAGGACGGCACCGTTTTATGATTTTGTGGCGCGCCCGCGGCGCGTAGCACTACAGCGTTTCGCACCGTTGATCGTGACGGCATTCTGAACTCGATGCGCAGTGTTTACTTGAAATGTTCAAAAAATGTCTGAGGTGGGTTAGGGTAAACCCACCCTTTAAACCGGGCCCTCCATGCTCCACTACCGGCACCAGGAATGAGTGCTCTGAAGGGTAGAATGTAAGAGAACTTGATATTCACGGCAGTTAATTTCATTCAATAAAACACAGTCATCAGCAAACAACGCTATTTGAATGAGGTGACTGATTACGCCTAGAATATCATTAATATATATAAAAAATGTCGCAGTTTCAGCCCGAAAGGCGAAGCATCAATTGCGATAGCAAATTGGTAGAGAGCTATTCGGAGTAGGGATAGTATAGTAGTTTTATCGGCCGCATAAACTTGGACACATTCGCTTTCTAACTGAATTGACAAGCGTGGTGTCATCGCGCACAAGCAAACATGAATAGATCACACTGAATGACCGCAGACAACGACTGTCAAAACGCTGGCGCGGCCGCTGCAGCGGGCGAAGAATCGTGCGGTCTATCGCTTCAACAGAAACTGAGCGGCGAATGGACAGCGGATAAAGGTCAGAGCCGTGTGGAGACACGGCCGGGCTCGACTGGCGCGCGCGCTCGCTCGCTTCTTAAGAAGCGAGTGCGCGCGCCAGTCGAGCCCGGCCGTGGTGGAGATAAAGAGACGGTGCGGGCGATGGCACCACAGCCAGTGCAAGCGTATTTGTTGGCAGAGTAGAAGCTGCTCGCCCCGTCCCTCCCGCGCTGCCTCCCCGCTTTTTTTATTGCGATATCAATTATATGGACACTTAAACTGGATTTCTGCCGTTGTCGTTGCCGTCGCCGTCGCCGTGAGGTTCCGTATAGATAACATCATCGCCGCGCGCCGTATGCCCGAGCGGTAGCGTGCGGGGGACGCACGCTATCACGGAGAGCGAACGCACGGCGGAAAGCAAACGCGACCGTCGCGCGTGGGGGTTTGGGAGGGAGGGAGGGAGGGAGGCGGGGCGACGCTGCGCTCCGGCACCAAAGGCCTATCTTGCAACCGGGCGCAAGGGGAACTTCCCACTCAATCTCCCACGCGCAAGCAAGGAATCGGGACGGCAGCGCCGGAGGGAGCGGGGGGGGGGGGGGCACTTCTACTCTGCCAACAACCGCGCTCGTCGCCCGCCGGCCGCACTGTCTCTTATCTCCACACGGCTCTGACCTTTTCTATGCGCTGTGCATTCGCCACTCAGTTTCCGTTGAAGCGATAGACCGCACGTACCTTCGCCCGCTGCGACGTATATGCCCTTGCCAGTTCTCCTTGCGCTGGGTTGCAAGATAAGCATTTGGTGCCGTAGCACAACGTCGCCCCCCTCCCCCCCCCCCCCCCCATACCCCCACGGCCTTTTGTGCGACAATCGCGTTTGCTTTCCGCTGTGCGTTGGCTCTCCGTGATCGCGCGTCCCCCGCGCGCTTTTACTCGTACGACGCGGGGCGACGATTTTATCGCCCTTGGAATCTATACGGAACCTGACGGCGACGGCGACGAAGACGCCGACGGCAAAAATCCCGTTGAAATGTCCATATAATTGCTATCGCAATAAAAAGTTGTCGCAGTTTCACCTGAAAGGCGAAGCATCAATTGCGATAGCAAACTTGTAGAGAGCTATACGGAGTAATGATATTAGCTTTATCAGCTGTATAAACTTGGACATGCAGCAGCATCGGCAACACGCAGAACTGTTGTCGACGCCATCGGCGTTTTGCCCGCGTTCGCTCAAAATGCGTGCGGCGTTGGTGACTGTTGCCGGAGCCTCTGATATAAATAGGCACTTGGTGCCGCAGCTAAACGTCGCCTTCCTTCAATCCCCCTCCCCCACGGCCTCTCGCGCGTCGGAAGAAGGCGCGTTTGCTCTACATATATGGTGATTGTAAAGGAGAAAAGAGACGCCTACTTCTGCAGCCCTTAAGCGAGCACGGCGCAAAACGCGCGTTTGTCCTCCGCCGTGCGTTCACTCCCCGTGAAAGACGCTCCCCTCGCGCCCTTTCACTCGCACATACAGCGTTCGGCGGCGCGCGGCGACGATTTCATCTCCAAATGACGTCATGCGGAACCTCACGGCGACGGCGACGGCAGAAATCTGCTTTTGAGTGTCCATATATTTGCTATCGCAATAAAATAATAAGTGGCCAAGCACGCTGCCTTGCGGAACACCGGACGTAACTGGCACTTCATCAGACTGGCAATCGCTTATGCTGAGGAATTGTGCGCTTAGTTAAGTATGCAGAGATCGCGCGGCCCAGTATTTTTTTCATTTGTGAACAAGGGACTCTAAATCTCATAAACTCTGTTGTGTTGCCTGCGGCGAGTGTTTATCTCAAAGAGAATAAAAAGCTGTAAACTTGAAATCGAGTTCTTGCAATTTCCACATTTTCAGGACATCTTTTCTTTTTTTTTTCACTTGACGATGTGAATAAAAATACCGTCTTCCTACAGTCACTAGACTAGAGCCTTTTCTTAAACTAAATGCAACAAAAACTCGTCGCCACTGAGGAAAAAAAAATAACCCCCTGTTCAGATAGGAGCCCTCGAGCTAAAGCTTCCTCTTAAAGGCAAATTTGTGAACGCCAAACGACAATACAGGCGAAAATAAGAACACGTCCGGTAGTCAGATAGTATTGGGCCTCTTCGATTATCTGTCTCTGACAGTCCCGGACTGTCCGAGAAGCTGCACACGCAACGCTCATTGGCTGAAAGCACTGCTTCGGGCAGTCCGGGACAGTCAGGGGCGGATAATCGAAGAGGCCCATTGTTACAGAGTGCCACACAAACAAATACCCTTCTAGGCATTTCGTTCTGACCATTTTTCTATTTCAGCATCGTATAAACTAATTTGAAGGCATTTAGGAAACGAATGAGGCGATAATTCACGTGTTAAAAGACACATGCATTTTGCTGGAGTGCTTTGCTGGATTTATGCGTCAAATTCCGTTTGGATGCGGCAAGGCTTTTATAGGTCGGACTGGCCGATGTGTCAGTGGCCGGGGCCACTCACAGTGTCAATAACGAATGCGACATGTTCGCACGCGTCGCTTTATTGTAGGTCTTGCACGCGTGCTCGTTTGCTACCTGGAACTGGGTTTGCGCGTGAAGCCTTATTTCTGCTATTATTGGGGTGTCACATAAGGGGAAAGGTGTCTGCACTGGCTGGGAGCAGCCTTTGCCTCACCGTTTTGAAAATATTCCTGTCTATATAAAGACATCATCAAGTAACGCTGTAGCGCCTCTAACACCTTGGTTGCTTCTGTGATTTTTTTAAACTTACGTAAATGCTGTGCTAAAGATTGGACAGGTCTTCACGTGAATTTTTGGTACCTGGTGTAGGGAGAAAGGCGATGAAAGGAAAGTCCGTAGAATAACACGTGGAGCCAGCAATGCACGCTGCCGAACTGATAAGCGAAGAAAAAACAGCGCCCAAGCACTCCGTACAGATGGTTAACCAGCGAAGCTGAAACCTGCGGCCCCGATGTTTAGCAGTGGGTTAATCGCGACGCTGTATTAAAGCATTTCTCAATCATTGGTTACATGTTTGTGTTTCTAGCAGAACGCAAGCGCCAATGGCGGGCGGATGCTGCTAACCACGACGCCGAGCTAACTCACGCATGTGACAAAGGCGAGCCGAGGAGGCGGCGTTGCGGGCAGAGCAGCGTCAATGTGGCAATGGCGAGAACGCGTTCGCCGGAGCCAACGCCAGCTTTCGGCGGGAGTTTCTCGAGCGGCACTTTGGCTTCGGCTGCGACGAAACGTCCACGTTGAAATCGCGAAGTGGAACGCAAGTGCCAATGGCGGGCAGACTCTGCTAACTACGACGCCGAGCTAACTCAAGATATCGAACGCATGCGACAACGGCGAGCTGAGGAGCCGGCGTTGCGGGCAGAGCACGTACGACGCAGAGAACGACGTCACTAACGGCGCTGCCAATGGCGCGCGCGCTTAGATGCGACGTAGAGAACGACATAACTGACGGCGCAGCCAATGGAGACGTTTAGAGAAACATGAGATGAACGGTTTTTCGTTTCCTGTCGCCATATACAGCTTTCGCTGTAAAAAGAATGTTGCAAAAATGATCGAAGACGATTGTTAAAGTAGGCCAACAGTTCTTGCACGCCGCAGTAATAAAGTAGACACACCAGCAATACTTCCGAAGTATACTTATGGCGGCACTAATTATCGTGGACATGCATGGAGGAAGGAAACCCAGGAGAGGCCCCGGCCGGCACGGACGTATTGGAGAGAGTGTGGCGGAAGTCACGTGCTGTTTTTCGCAAAGGAGCACTGGGACGGGTACCCCAAATGTCAACGTTGCCATAGCAACCGCGCTCCTGAAGCTTTCGCGGCTGCTATCGGCCTCTGAAAAGTGAGATAAGATTTTTCCGCCGGTGTCTTTCTCGCAGCACCTTTTGTTCGCGAGAAAAGCTGACTTTGGATTGTTGCGTGTAAGCTTGAAAGTTGTGTTTTGGGTCTGTGAGTGTGAGTGTCAGCCAGCAACAAACACACTCAACAATCACGGCGCGGGTCTTCGTCGTCTTCTTCAACGTGCCACGGAAAAGCACAGGAGGGCGTCTGTTTCCATGAAACTGCTACAGAAGTTTCGTAGGCTTTGTTTTGATGCGCGTCAAACACTTCCGGCGGCTCGTAACAATGCAAGTTCAATGTTCGCGCCCATCTGCTCCGGCGAGCTGCAGAACCCCTGATTGGAGGCGCAGAAGGAGATGGCACACCAACATGGCTGCACTTCCGGCTTCAAAAACGTGACGTCAGGGCCTCTCCTGTTTTTGCTTTCCTCCATGGTGGGCATGTTTTAGTAGACGGCTCTACAGCGCGATGACAATGACGACGACGGATCAGACGACGGTGGCAAGACAACGGCTGCGCATGCACGCTTTCGTCTCCGCTCGTTTGCTCCACGGAGGCCAGCTCCGGCCATTCGCTTTCAAACCATCCCGCGCCCTTTTGGTACCAGGCTAAGCGGAGCTTTGGGGAGCAAGCAAGAGGGAATGGAACGAGGATCTCAGCTGTCAGTCCAGGCGGCGGAAAAAGAGCACCACCATCGACCACAGAGTCTTAGCCTTCAGGCGCCACAAAGCTCTCGCCGTGGTTGGTCAGTGGCTATGGGCGGCTGAGCACGAGGTCGCGGGATCGAATCCCGGCCATGGCGGCCGCATTTCGATGGGGGCGAAATGCGAAAGCCACCCGTGTACTTAGATTTAGGTGCACGTTGAAGAACCCCAGGTGGTCCAAATTTCCGGAGTCCCCCACTACGGCGTGCCTCATAAACAGATGGTGGTTTTGGCACGTAAAACCCCATGATTTCATTTTATTCATTTTCAGGCGCCACAAAGCTCACGCGCGACAGCACGTGTTTCTAAACGAGCTAGTTGGCCTTCGACGACGAACTCGCTCTATGACACAAGAGCAGAGAAGGTCTGGCCGCGCGAGTTTCAGTGTGCAGTGAAGCGAACGAAGGTTTGTGGCTTAACGCAGACTGGCGGCAGTACGATGCAACACGTTGCAGTACGCAAATGAATGCTGTTGCCGCTATGCGTTATTTTTCCGCACGGAAGCACTGAGGCTGAGAGACCCATTCAGGGCATTTACCGACGGTCATTGTTGGCGATAATGTAAATTTGCCTAACAATAACGCTTGTGGCGAACCATTTAACGGCAGCGAGCAGCGACACGTTCCACAGTCGGTCAGACTTCCAGTCACGGTCGTAACGCTAGCCGCAGTTTCGTTACTCTTATAACCTTCGTAAGTTCAATTTATTCCATTATTGTTGAGTGGCAGCTGTTATGAGTTGGTGCGTGTAAAGCGAATGCAACGTGTAAAGTTGTGAGTAAAGCGTTTTCGCAGAGCCGCCTGAATGGCGCAACGGCCCAGTCTGAGATAACGAGAAGCTTGAAAAGTTTGCATAAAATAGATTTATCGCATCATCAGAACGGAATTTGCGTCCACTTTGGTACCTTGCACGTTTATCCTCATCACATTTTAAAAATGTATTGGTGCCAGTGCCGTCACCTGTCGTGGCGCACGGTTATTATCCTGCAACCAGCACTATAGCTTCTGCAGGACTGCCCACGTTAGGTAGCGTGGGTTACGTTCTCATAAAGGCGGTTCTCCTTGTTTTGCCGAATCCCACTCCCCTTCGGCATCGTTCGGCATTATATTAAATACACATCACAGCAAACTCTATAAACAGCACACGCTTTTGCTATGCTTCACTAATATAGGAGGGTCATGAAAACTGAGGGTATCGATAACTAATGAAGCAAGATACACATCAAGGCAAAGGCACGAGTGCGAAGGAAAGCATATAGAAAGTGCGCTTTGCTTAATTGGCTGCAGAATAATTTTAAAGTTAAGTTTTGAACTTTCGTCATATTTTCCTCAGGTTGTGTTTCAGTTCACTGTCACTTTTCCTTCTCATTAAGGACATAAATATTCGAAGTAATAACAGACAGCAGATATTAAGAGCCATTGTTGTGGAAACAACATCGTTGCATATGCGAACCGACCTCAGCTGATCGCACGGAGTACTAGAAGGTGCCGAAGTTAAACCGTACCCTGGTAAAACACTGCAATTGAATGCGTTAAAAAGTTTGAAGAGAAGTCTTGCCGTTACGAAAACCTACCTTTATGTCAACTACAAGTTGTTGTAAAACGTTTTCATAAATAGAAAATATGATTATATTACTCATTGAATATTTCAGTAATATCCTTGGATAGTACTGAAAAAATGTCTACTTGTGTGACAAATAGAAAAGAAAAAAAGCATTGTGACCTCATTTTGGATACATTGTGCACGCGAATATGCGGCTCGCACGCTCGGCCTTGATCACCTCTGTCCACGCAACGTGTGGCTGCGTACATGAACGTTCACTATCCATGGGCCAGACTGAGCCGTCAACGACGTAAAGCATTCGCTGAGGCTCACCTTACTTTTTCCTTTGCAGTCTCAGGGATAATCGACTTCCTCTGACACTCCACCCAGCTCTCACGGAAGGGCAGGTTTCGAACGAATCTATCCAACTGTGAGCTCGCGGTACGGCGATAATTGAAAGGGATCCTGTTGGCAGGTGCCAGGGGGAAGAACCATCGTTCAGCTGCAGCGCGCACAAAAGGCGAAAGACACAGGCAGAGTTAGACTTTTTCGTTGTTAATATTTGTGGTTTCACGAAAAAATATTTCTGTTTTAACCCAGAAATAAACTAACATGCGAAATAACTGAAGCTTTTCATGTAAGAAAGTGCGCAGGTATGTAGGTTAGTGAGCCATCTCTTGCAATCATTGAAAAATAAATTGTTTTTCTAAACGCCACGGGACCTGCTCACATTTATTATTTGTTGCCGTTGAAATGAGGTTTATTGATGCAGGCGTAGATGTAGGTCCTTCGGATAGACTGGCACAGAACGGGCGGCTAAACAGTTACGTCGGGCAGCGCTGTTAGCGGTAACTTCGGCGTCGTCTTTTGCGGAGCGATCACGATGCTGCTACTGCTGGTGGTGTGCATCATCTGCAGAACATGTTGCACGTCTTCTTCATCACACCGTTTTTAACTTTAATTGAATGATAAAGCATCGCTCACCCATGCTCACTTTAGCCAGCTCATGTAGTACGTATGCACCATTTTTTTTTTCAAAATAAACTGAGTTGCGAGTTCAGCGCTGGTTTGCCAACTCTGCCTGTGTTCGTCGTTTTTTGCATGCTGCAGTTCAACAATGAATCATTACAAACTCTCCCCGCTTTCAGTTTATTTGCAGAGAGCAGATAGGTGGAGGAAACGCACTACACGAAACCAGAAGTGACCAGTAAACGCCGTTGATCGAAAGTCTGCTCGTGTTCGCTGTGACGCGAACGAGATATCTGAAAAAAAAAACAATTATTGACCGCGAGCTATTTTCACGAGGTAAGAGAGATTCCAGCATTGCAGACGCAGGCTGTCCTTCTATCTGCCTGCCGTCTGTAGTTTATTTACACAGACTGCAGGCAGTAAAATAGCAGGTGGTGGAAGACTGGTAATGTGTTGGTAGTCAATCTCGAAAAGCATTTAGAAGCTATTGTGAAGACTAGTGGACGGTGAGTAAGAATAATGCGCCGATTCTTAGAGTTAAAAGAATAGCGATTTGGGCTAGTTGGTCTGAGTTCGTGGCGCGATTTCCAGTGCGGCGCACCGAAGTGCGGGGATAATATAACGAAGGGTGAGCCAAAGAAGGACCAACACGAGCGCTGACCGCAATCAACAACAACGTCACTGGGTCTTGAAAAGTTGGGTTAGAAAACGTGGAAGCGCCCTATGTACTAGGGCCCTTCCACGTTTTCTACCCAATACATTTCTGGTAGACCAGGCCGTTCCGCAATTTCTAACCCATCTTTTCAAGACCAAGCAACGTTGTTGTCGTTGATTGCGGTCAGCACTCGTTTTTGTCTTTCTTTGGCTAACCCTTCGTTATATTATCCCCGCACTTCGGCGCGTCGCGCTAAACATCCCGCCATGAGTTAAAAGAGTTGCAAATGAGTAGCAGTGAAAAGATGGGGAGTGGGTTCAGGCATTAGATATTTATCCTAATCCAGGTTGCAGCACTCATCACTTTACCTCCAAAACACACGGAAACCCGACTTCAACCACCTACACCAGCGGCCCACGCATGCTCCTTATTCATGCCGCCTTTTCCTTTTGTGCCTTAACGTTTATGGATTACAATGAACTCTACTGGAACCAAAGCACAAAAATCAAGTAAACGTGGCTTGAAAGTGTCCGAGCCCGACAACAGGCATGGCAAATGGTAGCAAAGTACGAGTGTACCAGCACTCTTAAATAGAAAGAAAAAAAAAAAGAACACCAACAAAAAGAACAAGATAATGGTCTCTGTACCTACCCATAACATAAATGAGGTTACAATTCACATCCTGTATACAGACAAAGCAAATAACTAACTGAGAGTTTAAACAGGTAAAAAAAGATACTAATCTATTTCGACGTCAATTATTAGCAAATTGTAAAAAAATGTGGGCAGCTTGCACTAGTGGTGCAAGGCTGGAGTAAACAGCGGAGCTAGTGATCGACCTAGCATCTTCCCCAGGTTTTACTAGGCCTGGCTAAGTTTTCCTAGGAGGCGTTGCGCTGCTGAGCCCGAGGTCGCGGGATTGAATCCCGGCCCCGGCGGCCGCATTTCGATGGAGGCGAAATGCAAAAACGCCCGTGTGCTTGCGTTGTAGTGCACGTTAAAGAACCCCAGGTGGTCGAAATTATTCCGGAGCCCTCCACTACGGCGTGCCTCATAATCAGAACTGGTTTTGGCACGTAAAACCCCAGAAAGAAGAAGAAGGTTTCCTAGGAAATGCTAAGTGCTGCTAGGCATGGTATTCCGAATCAGCTCGCCGCCGACGCGCAGATTCTTGCTTGGCCGCGCGACGCACTTCAAGATGAGCGGCTTCTTCTTTGGGTGTCCGGATCTTCTTTGGTCGTCCCATGTCAAGGGTACATGTATTCGCCACAGACTGAACGAGAATTCTGCCGCCGTCGCGGCGGCTCCGAGCTTTATCTCCCCGGTGACGCCACGGCCAAGCTACGCCTCCACATTTGCCGGGGCGTGGCTGGTCGAAACCTGCCGAGCCACCGCCAGAGGCCCCGGCTGCAGTCACGGACATCGCGCAAGTTCGGCGCGAACGCGGGGAAACGCGGACAGCGTCGGCAGCAGTGCTGCGCATTGCCTCGTTGGTGCTGCTACAATTTCTTTTTCTCTCTCTCGCTCTCAGTTTCTCCTTCTCTCTCCCGAGCATAGCGCGCGTGCTCTCCTTCCCATGTCAAGGTAACATGTGCACGGCACGTAGAGGAGGCGAAGCACACGCCGCCCCGCGAGGTGGTTGCTAGGCGGCGCGCGGTGACGTTATCGCCAGGTGCAGTTTCTTGTTCGCACTACACGGCCTAACCCACAGCTTAAACAGCGCCGCTGTTAAAATATGGTTGATCCCTCTCATAGGAATTGGTAGAACACGACAGTGAAATGTGTCTTCACAAAAGCTGTTGCATGTTTGCTTCGTGAACTCACGGTCGGCTGCAGCGAAACGCGCGTGATTTGCGGCCCGGCGACCATGTTGCAGGTTGGCTTAGCCCGCGGCGTCCTGTAGGCGAGTGGCTTCGGTGAAGGTGCGAGCATTCTCGTCCAGCTCCGTAGTGGATACGGCAGCCAGTCTAGCTGCGACGTGCACAGCTGCAGGAATGCCAGTGGAAGAGTTCGCACCGTGCGCCGTGAACGCGCGAAGTCATTCTGCTTCACGCTGGCGTGTCTCTCGCCGGAGGAAAGCGAGATTCGCCCGGCGACGTCGTTGCCTTTCTGCGCCACTTAGTGCAGCAGTTGTCTTAGGTGGTGCCATCGCAAGCGAAGCAGTAGGCGATGCACTGCTGATGCACGCTGAAGCCACAATCGGTAGTCGACGAGGTGCCACAGGCTAATCCGACGCTAACTGCCTGCACGAGGCCACAGAAGTACGTGGATTTCTCTGATCTTCGTGCTTTCGGATTTTGACTTTCTTGTGGCTTCGTTTATTGCGCTTTATATGGCTTCATTGCCGTAAATTTCAGAGCAATATATACTTTTCAAAGTGCAGAAGACGCTGCGAACGCGGACAATCGCTACTAATTAGCTTGTCGAGGTGGCCAAAGCGAAACGCGCCAAGCGTCTCAATGCGCTGGCTTGCCCGCGATAATTTCATAAGCGTGTTTTATGTTACTTCTCGATGCATGCGTCCATGGCGTAAATATTTTAATATCGGGCTTCTCTGCTAAATTCCTGTGTTGGAATCCTGCCGTCGGACAATGTTACTAATGTTTTTCATTGTATGATTATTTATTGTATAAATGTTGCATGAAACTGTACGAAAGGTAAGTATACCTGGTAGCGAAGCTTCCATAGAAGCCCATACGTTCAAAACATGGTGGTTTATCTGCGGTTCATGGGGCTTAGCGCAATCTGTGTGAGGAGGGAACACTTCCGGCGGAAGGAAAAATAACTTGACGTCATATCCATTAAAACAGAAGTGACGTCATTTTGTTCTCAAATGCGCGAAATTTGTTTTCGAAGGCTGGCCATTAGAGCTGTATATTCAAATGCCCCGCCATTCGACTTGATGGGCGTTTCGAGCTTTCAGCGCGGAAAGTGATGCAGGGAAAGTTCAGCCGTACGGGTATCGAAATCGCATCGCTGCACGTAACCTACTTTCTTTGGAGGCCGACGAACGCTTTGGGCGTAGAGTGCTCGCCCTTTCGTCGGACGCCAAATCCGTCGGCCAGCGCTGTCCCACGAAAACAACTAAAGTAAACAACTATCTCGCGGTCGCAACTCACAACTTTTGACTGAACAGGTTAAGAAACAATGAAACTACCCGCGTCACCAAATTGAGACAAACGTCGACAAGCAAAGCAACACAACATGTGAGGGGGGCTTGAACTTTACGAGCGCGCCTTTCTGTCCACTTCAAGAGCTGCATTGCATTGCAAGTGATAGCTGCGTCAACGCCCGCCGCTAATGGTGGGCGCTCTTACGGTGGGCGCTGAAAAAAGGTATTTATTGATACTGATCAAGTAAAATAGAATTGTTCTTTTCTCGCCATGTGTACATAAAATTGATTAGGAATTTTATTTTGTCGAATGAATCTAACTATGTTTGCTTTATGTGAAAAACACTTTTTCTTTCCCGATGTTTGTTCCCTCCAAACATAGTCGCGCTTCAGTTGCTGCTCCCATAACCACCCTTGCTGATGTCGGTGACAATTCGTTCTGAACCGCTTTTCGCCCGAAGCTTCGTGACCATTTAGATGGACCTTGCTGTACGCACGAGGCTACATTTGATTCTTTATTCTATGGCTACACCACGTTGGAGCCTCCGCTGCGCTGTTACTATCGAAACGCTCCCATTCGCTACTCGTTTGCGTCACGATGCAGTACTTCGCGTCACCGCTCCTAGACGACGGCGCCGGAGCCGGCGTCAACGATAACAACAAGCTTGGTGGCGCAACCCAACGCTCCGTTCTGAAGTGGACGTTCCTAGCATCTATCCATCATATCCGATGCCGGAAATCAGTCGTGAAACCCGGCTTGAAACACTTTCGTGTTAACAAAGTGAAGAACAAAAAAGCTGAATGAGATGAAAAGACGTATAATAACAGTATAACTTCGCTAATACAACCAGTTTTATTGTGATAGCAGTTATATGGACACTCAAAGCGGATTTCTGCCGTCGGCGTCGCCGTTGCCTTCACCGTGAGGTTCCGTATGACGTCAACGGCGATGTATGCTGTATGACGTCAACGCCGCGCGTTGTATGCTGTATGTGCGAGTGAAAGTGCGCGAGGGACGCGCACTTTCACGGGGAGCGAACGTACGGCGAAGAGCAAACGCGCGTTCTGCGCCGTGCTCCCTGAAGGTCTGCAGAATTTTTGAAGTTCACCACTTTTCATTGGTGGGGAGACGAAGAAAAGAAGTAGAAAGATAATTTTGCGTTGATGCGGTCAATCGGACAAAGTTACATGGTACAGTAGCTATGCTATGTGCCGCTTATCGACTATCTTCATCCCAACGCCAAATAGGCTGCTGTGAAATCTTTTCGAAACTTGCAGCCACCTAATGATAAGTTTTCCGAAAGCATAGCTAGCACGCTATTTTTGAGCCGCAGCTACGAAAATCCTGCGAAAATTGTTACGTGGCGGAGCCTTCCCGCAGCCGTCAAACACGTTGTGTCCTTGTTCGCCTACGCTCACGTACGCGCCGCCTTTCACAGGGCGCAGCGATTGGCAGTGTGCCGTTGTCGAACCCAACTGCGCCAGGCAGGCGTGGCTGCAGCGAGGTAATGACGGCGCTCACGCTACCACGTGAAGCATCCCTTCGAACGAAGGGGCCTCGAAATAGCGCGGCAACGCGGATGGCCAGGTTCGCAGAGCGCACTTGCGCGCAGCGTCTTGAGTGGGCCCGCGTTAGCACTTTATGAACCTAACCGTTCATAACGCCTTGACTCTGAAAACATTTGCTTCGTTCACACTGTTTAGCAGGAATATATCGGGACAACCACAATATGTACTTCTGTTTCGCAAAATGGTGCGAAACATGACAGCGACAGAAAAGAAACAGTGAGAAAATATACGCAAACTGGCGAACGTTTTTGTTTTGTTTAACAGTGATACTGGCATGATGTAATGCATGATCTACTGCTTTTGTCCTCTACGCTTCTGGAAACGAGTGCGATTTACTCTGTTCAAACTGTAATTGGTTCGTTCAGCACAGTTCTAGTTACAAACAGAATGAAATCGTGGAATCTTTTAGGTGGCCACTCGTTCGATACCAGTTGCTTGAAAGTCAAATAAAACACGTCTTTCTAGTCCTGCACACAGAAGTGCACGCGAATGCTTTAGCATTGGCGACGTGACTACCACATGTTGATACCCACAATTCAGTGGGCTGTAACCGTGCGCTGTAACGTCATTGACAGGAGTCCTTATAGAAGGCATTTCCAGTGAGTGCCTTCCTAACATTAATACCCATTTGAACGTTACTCTGACTCTACTATCGAACAAATAGGATGGAGTACTAAAGGATTATCTAGCGAACTTGGTATGTATAAATATTTCACCCGATTTCATACGCATTTTCTTATTTAAAAGTGGCACCGCGAAGTCATATAATGTATCTTTTAGAATAGTTTTTCTCTTCGTACTGCTTATGAAAGAGGAACGCACAAAACTAATATATTGCAGTTTTAGTCACATGCTGAAATTTATAACGTTATATAAATTGCAATTCACGTTTCATTGCAGAACGATTCAAGAAAACTTTTGGCAAGCCTAAAAGTGTAAAAATAAGGAAACACAAAGAATTCTTTATAGCGTATCTTCGCGAACGGGACCCGGCCAGTTGCGCTTGCAGACTCGGGCAACTTAAGAGCTATCGCAGCTGGGGGGGGGGGGGGGGGCAATATTGTTTTTTGGAGCCCCGCATATTGCATTATTCCGCACGCAGCGCCGTATCAGACGATGGTTCCCAAGGCGCCCGGCGGGGAGGTACGGAGTGAGGCGTTAAAGTGCGCCGCCGAGGCCGTGCACCGTTCTAACCTAATAGGTGAGAAGCGAGGGAGCTTCATATACAACCCCGGGCGCACGCTGTGAGCGAGTTTTTGCCTCCTGGATCAGTGCGCCCTTGTTTACTGATGCTGTGGTGTACCCTTTAGCCCGAGGGAATCTCACGGTCAAGGTAGCGTGTACTGCGCGCCGTAATCCGAACAGCGGAGGGCGAGATAACGGGTCTGCCTGCCGTTGCCTGCATAATTCAGTGCCACGGCGAGAAATAGCGGTGGTGGCCGCTGGCGATGCAGACTGGTCGCAACGTGCCCGCGTTTGCAACGCGCGCCGCTGAAGCAGTCGAAGCGAGGAAAAAGCAGCAATGTGCCGCAACGCCCAAGTGGAAGCAAACAAAAGAGAAATGTTCACGCACGGCAGTGTAGAGAAGACCGAGCACCGACGCTGAAAGGAGGGTCCAGACAGTTTACAAACATGTTCGGTGGTGCCCACTTGAATAGGAAACGTGCCCCTCCCTGTCCTGACCGACGAGAAAGTCCGCTGTAATTGCCGACTGACCCTGCTGTCTTTATAGCGAGTGTTAGCTGACGTCACTCAGAACAAACGGCTATCTGTGTCGGTCGCTCCGCATGCGGATCACGAGCGTGGCCCAGCGGCCGCTGTTTGGACCAGGAGCCCCTTGATGCGAGGCATGCGCGCGTTCTCTGCTTTACTCTGGCCTTGACCTGGGCTGCGGTCGCCATTACGCCGCCGAGGTAAGTACCACTTGATCAAGTGTGCTACTGCTGTCTGCATCATTTGTGCTTACCTGCATATGCTATCTGCTTATCATTAACGTATATTATTACTTTTACAGCGATGTCTGCTTCGAGCTCTTGTGATTCGCGATGCGTCCGTCCGTACTACATGCCAGACAACTATCATCAGCTGTCGTCAAACATGAAAGGGAATACATTTAAAGATCTTGAACAAAACAAGACACTGCGTATATTAAGGGAAAGCCACTACTCAAGCCGTCACCATGGCTGTCGTCGTTGGGGCCGGGCATGCTAAAGTTGTTTTCCGTGGCACTTAATGATTGTCTAAGTCGCTGTCTGTAATTGTTTATTATGTCACTTTGTCCCCTCTGGCGACAATGTTAGAATTTCTTGTGTGCCTTTGTGCTGTATATTGTACCGTATGAAACATTCGGAAGTGTAATGGGATCGGTTTCCGAGCCAGCATACCGGGTCCGGGAGGTATTGGAGGAGACGGCATCGAATATCCTTAGACATTACCGTTCCCATTATATCTGTCTAGGCACGTAACTTCACCTTCACCAACTCCTCTGTCACCTACCTAGCGCACTTATATCAGGGTATGAGATTCCAGCCTGACCCAGGAGATGAAGCCACGCGCGACCCCTGTCGCCTTACACGCAGAGCACAGGATCAGAAGGGGGGCGGGGGCTTTTCCTATGACTTCTCTCCCAGTAAGTTGTGCTTCAATCACCGTAGCCTGTGCGCGTTGCGTCGTCATCAAGCTCGGCATTGAGCGCGTTGTGGGCCGCGGGCATTCACCTACGTAAGAGCCATTTTGCTCTCAGAAACCCTTGATGTATCGTTTCATCGTTCGTGTATCATCATGACTTCAATTAGTAAAGTTTGCCTCTGACATCCGGTTGTTAATTGGAGGCAAGAATCTTCGCAAGCGGACACGCTACAACTGGGATAGCCGGACCATCACTTCCGGCCTTTGTGTTATTCTACAGATTTTCTCTAATCAGCGTGAGCCGAACATTGAAGCAGCGTTAAAGGAACATAGATGTCGGAGGTGATAATGAGACAACTAGACAGAAGCTACTTTGTCTGCAGTGTTGCTGTCAAAATTTGTAGCCGTGTTGCTCAGAGCGCACGTTTCACATTGTTTGAATTGAGAAGTGCGAGAACACTAGAGGCCTGTTCCCACAACACCTCTTGTCGAAGTTTCACTTTTCGAGGCTCCCCAATGGTAGAAATAATAATTACCGGATATAATGAAATATAAAAGCGCAGCCCTCATTTCGTGTGGTACATGGCACCACTAGCTGAAGAGTTGCAACGGCTATGTTGAACGACACGTCAAAAAACTGTCGATCAAACTGATTCATTTTCTATGGCCCGATAAGGCAAAAGATAAACGAGTGTTCCTCTTCTGACACCAACGCGCTGTTGGAATTAAATCACATTCAAGCATTTCTGTGTCTCCTAATGACTTTTTTATCGATAATTGACATAGTCATCTGGGAATGCTTTTGAAATGTAGTTTTTCTACTATGCCCTTTACGCGAACTCGAATTAAGAGTTGACCCAAGACGAATTAACTTGATTCAGTTAAGAGGGGATGTCAGTCCTTACAAAAAATAATTTTTCCCAACTATGCGATGAAACATACTTCCTTTCGCGAACAGATATAGTAATCGAATTGCATGCTGAATTGAGCTATAAAGTGCTTCAAAAGTGGCGCCAAAATTACCTCCCGACAATAATTTTGCCTTGGCTTCATGGCTATTTGACACAACTCCTCTTTCGAGGGAGCTGATAACTTGGAAATCTAAGTTCTGTTTTTCCTTTACAATTGAGGATGCCGCTTCATAACTGATGTTAGATGTTCAGAATTTTGAATATTCACCGAAAATAGAAGGGTTGACTGTTGACGACAACGCGCACGTTTAAAAAAGCAATTTTGTTCATACTAGTTCAAATTCGCAAAACTTTTGAAGTTGTGCTCACATGCAACACTCAGAAGACAGTGATGCCGCGTTTCTCATTTCTCATCCAAACCAAAGAAGAAGCGTAGATGCCGCAGAAACCGGTATACAATACACTTAGTCAACAACGTGGTCAGCCCACGCTCACGATATCGAGCCCATGGAGATCACTGCTATCTCGCTTAATTACTCAATAGCGAGCCAAAGAAGAATCCTAGAGCATTTGCTGGGAAATATTTTGCAAAGAAATACCGGGTAAATGATGCTGGAACACATCTCCTCTGTGCATTTAAGTTCAATGGCTCACAAGTGAACACTTAAACTCACCAAAATAACATTATCTGTTCAGCTAAGAAACTTTTTTCCTGAGACACTACGACAGACACGCAACAACAACGGCTGCGGGGCGATCACCTGACCTCGTTCAGAGACCTAACCCAACACTACAGACTCGAAAGACGCAAATTCCCGCCACCGCACGTTAAATTAAACAGGAAAGAGGCCGTAAACTTACGCTTACTGCAAACACACAGTTAGCCTAGCCCGGTCGTCTTACGCCACTGTTACCCGAACTTATATCCGACTGATGAGTGTAAAGCGTGCGGACTCAGATCAACGCTGCGACACATTCTCTGGGAATGTGCCGGCAACAACGGTACCGAAACTACAGTGGCTAGAATCCGAAACCGCCGCCGTTCGCGACGCGCCCATAACGGCAGGCGTTATCAGATTAAAGGAAGCCTCGAGCTCGCTCATTCCCGCCGTTGCCCCGGCTGCTGGGGCCTCCGGGGACCTTCTCCGTCGGCGTCGCCGCCGCTGAAAGGTGGACCTGAAAAGTTCGGAGCTGGAAGACCAGCTCTGGGCCGTCCGGCCAGCCGAAGATGCCGCCCGAGTCCAAGGACTTCGAGCCGACACCTGAGGCCACTAAAACCAAACTGCCGGCTCTTTCAATAAAGTTTATTTCTTCCTGAGATATTTCACTCCGTTGTTGTTATGTGTAATGCATCTACTGAACGAAAACTATTATGTTTCCTCAAGAAAACTTCTTGAGTAAAAAGTTTCTATTGGCAAATTGCCCTCGTACTGGAATCTCAAGGTTGGATAACTTGCTTTGAAAAAAAAAATTGCATCGCAAATGCTATTGTTTTAATTCAGTCAAGCCCACATTGTGAACAATATTTGACAGTAGATTCAACGCTCTAATGGCATTCGTTGTTTTTAAAGGTTCCTTGACGAAAGTACAGACAGAAAGATTTAAAAGTTGTAAGTTGCAATACATTTCACTAAGTTAAAAAAGTTGGTATGAATAATGGGCAATGCCATTACTAGGCAGCAGCGACATTTAGGATTTTTTCATTAAGAGTAAGTTGAGAAAAATCACAAGAATTTCTGACGTCCTGTATCAACCCTCCTTAAATGTAAAAATAAAATAAAATAATATGAAATTCAAACCGACAAAGCTCGTAAAGGATAGAATAAGTTTTATTTTAAAATAGAAATCTTGGTAAGGTTAAAACGCAAAGATTCATAAATAAGTTTCGTTTTGACGATAAAGTCTCGTCAAACGCTACCAATAAGGTTGTAAGAGAGGAATCAAACGTTATCGGCTACATTTGTAAGAATGATGTGGTGCTGGTAAATAATAAAAAAAAAACATTAGGCATAATCTTTTCCGAGCGTTCATTGCGAATATTTACCGAACTTTGCTTCTCCTTCTGAAATTAAAAGTGGGCCTCAGGTTTCCCAAAATCATACTATACCACCCGATTTTTCGTATTGTTTTGAGACAGCTATCTTAAATAGTCGCCCGTATTGTGCGGATAACATTAAATGATTGAAAGTAGCTGCCACAGTAAGTGTGATAATAAATAAAATTGGCTAATAAACTTTCTGATCGCTTTGTCCAAGAACCATTGTCAATGACAGTATTGCAGCAGGGTTCCACATTTTTGAAGAAATATTTGCGCAATTGCAAATGTGCAATTTATTGCTAGGATATTTGTCGACAAAAACTCGTATCTTCCTCCTCAGATACCGAAATTGAGCGTCGGAAGCGCCGCCCACGTGATTCTCGACGCCGTCGTAATGCGAAGCGTGATGCGAAGCACTCCCTTCGATGGCATCCAATCAGTCGTCGCACGCTCGTACCACAAGCGTCGGTCTGTCGCTGCCAAATGAGCTTCGCGAGGTCAAGAAACCGGACGAGGCGGGAAGCATCACGTGGGCTTCACTTCCGGCCATCTTAGTGCGCCCAGATTAGAAATTGTGGAGGAAATGGGTGAACTTTATTTAGCCCCTGTTGAACGCATAAGAGCCGATGTTGAAACACCATATATTAGGGGAAAAATGCTTGTATGTGGGCTCCCTACCTACGGTTTCCTTTTCAGAGCCATAAAACACCCTAGAAAGCATCAGCATGAATTTAAACAACGGCGGTAAGTGCCACTGCAGTTCTGTCATTATTTGCACTCATTGAAATTCTTGCTAAACAACAATGAGATAGGCGTACTTCTTTGTTGACGTAAAGAATGCATTCGAAACTGTTAACCGTAATATAATGTTAGAAAAATGAGAACACCACGGTTCCTTTAAAAACTACGTTTCTAATAAGAAACCAATTCATAACGTTTCAGATTTATAACGCACGATCAGAAGTAACTGCTACATTCCAGTACCCATTTCGTTTTCACACATTTTCTTCCGCTTTGTGTACGCCGACAACGCTGCCATTATGCGTGAATGTGTTTCTTTCAATGAAATATCCAATGCGGTAATTCTGAGCTACCAGAGGTTAACAGACAAAGACCAACAGGCAATGAATGAAGAGATCGACTGTGAGGTTTTACGTGGCAGAACCAGGATTTCATTATGAGGCACGCCGCCGCGGGCGACTCCGGAATAATTTTGACCACCGGGGGATCTTTAACGTACCCAGAATGCACGGAAAACGGGCGTTGTTGCATGTCGCGCCCAGCGAAATGCGGCCGCCGAGGCCGGGATTTGATCCCGCGACCTCGTGCTTAGCAGCGCAACACCGTAGCCTGCTAAGTAACTGTTGTGGTTACCAACAAGCAATGACACCAAAGAAAATATTGCGGCATTTATGTATTTATTTTATTTGAAATTTGGAAATGATAAATTAATGGAAATGAAATTTGACGAAAAAGAAACTGTGCAGGGATCCCACGCACTGTGGGAATCGATGTAAGCGAGTAAGGTTTCTGCGCTGTTTGCGACAGTTGACGGTAGTTGGCGGCGATGTTTACGGCGAAGCTTTAAGTTCTGCAGCGTTTAGTACAATGCGAGAGTGGTGAGTTGTTAAACGTTACCTTGCGTGCGCCCCTTGTGTTTGTCTATGCAGTGCACAAAGCACACAGCAAAACGGGTTTGCTTGAGGCATTGTTGTGCGCAATTTTTCACAGCCTGCGATAAGAATAGCACTGTCATTGCCTCACACGGCACATCGCATCATAGCAGAAGTGCTAAACTGAAATAAATTACGGGGCTTTACGAGTCAAAACCGCAATCTGTTTGGAGTCCCCGACCACATGGTGGTAGGAAACTCCGCATTAATTTTAGTCCGCCGGTAATTCTTGAACGTGCACCTAAATCGAAGTACCCGAGTATTTTTGCATTTCGCCCCCATCGAAATGCGGGGATCGGGGTTGAACCCGCGACCTCTAGCAACGCCATAGCCACAAAGCTAATGCGGTGGGTACATACGTGTTGATTTGATTGGAGGCCGTTTTCATAGTGTCGTCTAGACGCTGCAGTGTTTTGATGCGGCTTTGCGTTTGCACGCCCTGCGACAGTATCCCGCTTCACAAGTTTGCAGGGTGTTTATTTTCAGAAAGAGCAAAAACGTACCGTGCCGTACCTTGAATTTAATTTTATCAGTTTGTCCGCCACTCTTGGCGTGTCTAGTAGAAACGTTTCTATGCTTTCTTGCGTAGCAGTTCCTGCAACTGGTACAGTGCATGTCATGGAATGGAAGCGCAAATAGCCATGGACAAAAACATGGCGCATACTTAGATGTCTACCCGATCCCGAGAGCAGTAAAACTATGTAGGGGCATAATCTCAGCAAAATAATCCGTAATGACCAGGGGTCAGACCCAGACCTAATTAACGAACTCAAGAATCTATACATCGGAAACCATTCCAAAATGCCCTTACCCGCATACACGGGAGATCCAATCCAATAATCGACGAACCGATCACGGAAGCTGAAGTACACGAGGCCATACACGGTCTACGAACGCACTCCGCTCCGGGTCCGGACGGCGTAACCAACAAAACTATATGGAACCTGGACGATGACTCCATGGAAGCACTAAGTAAGTATCTCAACAAGTGTTGGGAAACTGGCCACATCCCTCAACAGTGGAAGCAAGCTAAAATATACGAAAATGATACGAAAGCCAGGCAAGAGGTTGCAGCTACAGAACCTAAGACCCATCTCGCTCACCTCCTGCCTAGGCAAACTTCTGCAACATATCATGCTTACTCGCCTAAACAAACACATGGAAGCACACGACCTGTACCCTCACATGATGATTGCATTCAGGCCCAAGCTTTCCACGCACGGCATTATGCTTCAAATTAAGCACCAAATAATAGACAGTGATCACAGCTCAGAACTTGATACCCGGGCCATTCTTGGCCTTGATCTGACCAAAGCCTTCGACAATGTTCATCACGAAGCCATCCTAGCCCAGCTAAAGAAACTAGGAGTTGGCTCCAGAGCATACAATTATATAAAGGACTTTCTTACAGACAGGGCAGCCAAAATCATCGTCGGTGGGGTAACCTGGGAGAGCATATCGCCTCAGGAATCGAGCGACACCCCCAGGGCTCGGTCCTGTCTCCCTACCTCTTGAATATGGCCATGCTAGTATTGCCAAGCAAGTTAGCTAAAATCCCTAAACTACAGCATAGCTTATACGCAGACGACGGGACACTCTGCGTAACTGGAGGGAGTGACGGAGAAATCCAAGAAACTTTGCAAGCGCGATCGAAGTTGTCACAGAATACGTAACACCTAAAGGACTCTCCTGCGCCCCGCAAAAGTCAGAGTTACTTCTGTATAGACCCACGTGCAGAGGCAGGAAAAACTGTCACCACACCCCCTCAAATCATGCTCAAAGCTAACGACCAGGACATCCCAATAGTACCGAGCATCAGGATGATTAGACTTAGAATACAGGCCAATGGACACAACAACGAAGTGATAAAGGCACTAGACTCGCACGTACATCAAACAACAAGACTCATTTCGCGCATCGCCAACAGACACTACGGCATGAAAGAAACTAATTTACTCAGATTGGTACAGGCTTTTGTCATAAGCAGAGTATTGTACGCTACCCCATTCCTGCAACTAAAGAATGATGAACGCTCCCAAATTAACCTCATGATCAGGAGAGCATATAAGCAGGCTCTACACCTACCAATTACGATCGTGAACGAAAAGTTAGAGGCTCTAGGAGTACACAATATTCTTGACGAGCTCATGGAAACCCAAAGAATTCACAAAAAGCTTCTTTAAGATCAGTAGAGACCACGGATATTACTGGCACCAATGTTCTGCAGAAATGAGAGCCATGTTTCTTTTGCGAAAAAAAATTACGTAACATTATATGTAACGTTCCCATGACTTCGAAAATATGCTTTAGTTTACGGGAAGACAAACGCATGTATTAAACAATTACGGAGAAAGCGACAATTTGCGCGAATTGGAGGAATTAAACGGATTAGCCAAGGCATTGCAAGAGTGGGAATGGTCCAACTGTCATCATTTCTAGAAGTTAAATAGAGTGCAATTACGGGGAGCTGCACTCCCCGGAGTGGAGTAGGAATAGAATGGAGGGCCGCAGTCTGTAACTCTGAATGAAATTAGTTTAACCAGATTTTGAAAAGTAACAGCGCTAAACAGACAAGCGCCAATGTCGTGTTCTTCTACGCCTAAGTCCTTGCCCGTTTAGCGCTGTTACTTTTCAAAACAATGAATTACCACCAACTCACCGAAGCTTTGCCTTCTAGTACAGTTAACCATATCACTTAAATATAGTGTAAACGTTATATTTAGTTTTGGAGCAACTACTTTTATGGATGTCCAGCAATCATTTGCTAGTCAGTGTCCGTTATTTCTCTTTGTTTTCGTGCTTATGTACTTCGGCGGCTTATTGCAGCCATTGCTATTCTGCGAACTGTATCTTTATTATTATTATCATGTAGTGACCGAACCACTGATCTTACTGAACATCGCTCTTCGTCGTTGTTTTTGTTTGCTTTATTCCTAAGTGTTTCAGTGCTTTGCCGACAGTTATTTTGCGCAGTGATTACTATTGCGGTCAGTGTCCTTAGAATGGGTCGCATAAGCAAATGCAGTTATTCTCTCTTTATCTTCTATTCGACATGAACGTATACGGAAACAAAAAATCCAAATTGCAGAAAAGAAATGATAAAACTGGTGCAATTATTGTGCCGGTATCATCCACGGCAGCAGCCAAGGCGTCATTTACCGGCAGCCTGAATTTTCACGAAATTCTTTCTAGACGGCTGCCGGAGCAGCTCTGAGGATCACTTGTACCTCGGAGGATCTCCGTAGGCTTTCAGGAGGCGCGTTCGGCTTGCTCGCGACTTCGCACCGAACATTATTGGCGTGGTCTCCTCTCCGCTTGCGACTTTTTTCGAACTCGGCGAATGAGAGCCTGTAAGATTTGCCAGAGGCGTCGTTCCGTTTACGATGTGTTAGTGGAGCCCGCCAGCCGGCGCAAGAGAAGCAAAACGATGTGCTGCGACGCAAGGCGGGCTTTAGCAGCGCGCGCCGCTGTGACGCTCCTTTTCACGTGCTCCCAGTCGGACCAATCGGTGGTGCGGCCGCTCGCGCCATCTGGCGCGCAGTCCACGAACCCGGGGCCCACGACGGTCGCCGGCCGCGACGGCCTCCGCCAGAGCGTGGCATTGGGTGAACGGCGGCGGCGAAGCCATTGCGCGTTTGTCTCGGCACGTCTTCCGCTTTTGTTTTGTCCCGTTGTCCTGTCGACTGCGCCAGCCCCAGGATCGCGCGTTGCTATTTCCATCGCCTCTCTCGACGAGCAGTGCGGAGAAGCGGCCCCCGCGGTATGCTCGCATCGGGGCTGCGGCGCCTGAAGCCGGCGTGCGGATGAGTGTCACCGGCTGAGTTCAGTGGTGTGGCAAGTGCGCCGGCGAATTTGGAAAGTGTGCACTATTTGGTCTGCGCTGGATCTGTGTGTTTCGCGGCAGAGATACCGGTGTGCTTTCGACAACGTCTCCGCTGGCCGGTGACGAACGATGCAGCGGTAAGTCCATGGCGACTCTCTTCGCAATAGTTCTCTAATACTGCGAGTAACGTGCAGTGTGCGATTCTCGGGACATCACTGGTGCCTCAAGTACCAGCTTTTCTTGCACTCGAGCGAGATATATGAAATGCGAAATGAAATTATGCTTCTGGTTCGGTTTCCATAAGTGCCAGTACACTAAAGAACGTGACAACGTATACTTGGATTAGCAACTAAGGAGAACAGAACCTATACTACGCATGTACAATGTGCCGCTGCAGTCTGGGCTTACGCATTGCCCGTTCCCGTTCCGAGCGCAGTTAATCAAGAAAGCAGTCCGGATTACTTGGAGTAATTAATTTTTCGGGAACGTTTTTCAAATTTTGATACTGTAATAGTACGGCGATCTGAGCAAATATCTGGAAGCCCTCTGTTATCCACAGAATCTCGGTACTCACTAGTCACCAACAATGTAAATAAACATGAACAAACTGACCCATGGAAAACACATACGCAACCACTGCTTCCTTTTCAGTAAGCTGACTCTAAAGTTCCAGTGTTCTCAGCAACCCACCAAGCGTCTACTAGTACGTCGCTTAGTAAGAAAGACGTGAAGCTTATGACACTTATCATGAGGCTCATCATTCTTTTAAGGGCTTTGTGGAAGCAGGAACCACCATCTCACAGATGTGATGGGTCACTGAAACTTGGTATATTGACAGCCGCGATTGCACAACACGTCGTGGGCGCAAAGGGCGCCCTTGGAAGCACTGCCAAATCTGTTCTGATTATTGCATTGTTTCCCTCCTGGTAGCGCCTTCCGCATACAAACAAAAACTTAGTTGAAGGTCGCATACTTTTGGGACAAAGAAAAAAAAACATGACAGCGCGAAGGAAAAGCTGCAGAATCAAGTACGCACGTCTCCTGCGAATTTTATGAATTCAAATGGTTTTCTCACAACTGGCACACCACTAAATTCATTCCTCATGTAACATTCGCTGTTTCATATGAAGGTATTATACACGTAGCGAAGCATGACATTCGCAGTGTCCGTCGATTACATGAAAAGAGTGCAAGAATTTTCGCGTCAATAAAATATAACCTTTCTGTTATGGGTGAGGACACGTCATAGAGAAACATTCTCTGTGAGACTGCTTAAAAATTACGATATCTGTTTTAGTTTCTTACTTGTTCATTTGTTAATGCTAGCCTCTGCTGCTTGTTTCTACGTGGAACAACAATCATACTTGAAGGGACCAACATTAATGCATGGGAAGGTGAAGGGAATTGAGATAGTCTTTGCATTGTGTTGTTATCTTGGAGCAGCATAAACTAAGAAACAAATCCAATTTAGGTATTCCCAAAGTATAAATTGTGCAGAATGTACTTGCGTGTTCCCAATTTTTCTTACCATGCGTGACATCTTGGTCGTACAAGACACCATTCTCTTAGACGCGTTTCGCAGGCATGTAACAGTGCGCTGGTGACCTTCAGCATATATTACCAGAGCATTTACAAACGAACTTGAGGCTACTGAGGTAAATTGTAGAAGGAGCGGACATCGGTTTCGTTTCCCTTCCGTTCCCGTTATGTGTCGAGAAGTGGTTGTTTGCGATCAGTTTAATGTACTCGTGAGGTCGGTACACTGGTTTTAACTCTATCCTCCTACTTCATTATCCCACCCCGTACTGTGGGCCATGTATTGTTAACTTCAGAATAAAGAAAATTCACTGGAGTGTCTTT